>NW_006203814.1:104441-133443 GCF_000334495.1 Tupaia belangeri chinensis | reverse complement strand
GGGAGAAAGGATAGTTTTAAAATTACACCCACAAATTCAGTTTTGAACTCTTTCCTTGCTTTGTATAGAAGCAGACCTTGTATAGAAGTGTTCAGTGGGAAGTTAAAAAATAAGTTACAAATTGCCTAATAAAATAGACTGCACTATTCGCTAAATAAACAATTCAATGTTTCTATGCTTTTAAAACCAATAATACAGATTATATTATTGTAAAATCAAGTCTGGCCTATAAAGAAAAATGTACAGATAAAATTACATGTGACTAATATTTGCATTCTTGTCCTATGGTATAATAAAAATTGACCCTTGAGAGAAAAGCCATTTTTTTCTTAAATAGGTTATTAAATTATTTTTAATATGTTTATGAAATATTTACAGAGAATATTTATGCTGATACTTTTCCTGCATCTGCTCAAGGGATTCCTAATATATAATTAACTGCTCCACTATCACTAATTATTTTTTGGATACTATTTGAGCAATGCAAAAGTGTGTAAAAATTGGCATTTAGCTGGGTTTTTATTTTTTTAAAAAATCAAGAAATACCAGGATAAAACCAAATACATTCTCAGAGTTTCTTGGGTTATCCATGAATATTCAGTAGTATATGAAATAAATGTTTCATGTTTTAGTATATGAAAAGAAGTAGGCCCCACTTTAAATGTATCATTTAGTTTTCAACCTAGGCCTGTCATTTGAAGCTAGTAGGAAGTCTGTGATATATTCAGTTTAGCATAAAAGCTATTTTTATAAGTTAAATTATAATATCTTACATCAATTTTTAAATTATCTTTTTCTTTATTCATGAGAAAATGTGTACTTGCATACAAGAAATAGAGAGAGAAAGAGGCGAACCCCGTCGGGTATAGCATGCCATGATCCCTGTCCTCTGGTCCTCCAATACACTGGATCCTAGGCACATGTGTCCAGCGTGTTTCCGGCGGACCTGCTCAGGGATTCAAACCACGGTCTCCATCTCCAATAGAATCTGACTTCCTATTACTGTGGCACCAGAGAGCAAGCCCTTGTATCACTTTTTAAAGAACCAAATAGTGGCAAGTCCTTGTAACACAACACTTCAAGCAGCACATGATAAAGGAACTAAGCAGCACATCAAATGAAACTAAAGAGAAATATTGAACCCCTAGATAAAATGTTTCTATCTGGCCCTGAATAGATAAGTACTCTGCTTATATACCTAAACTATTGAACAGTTCTCAAAATTCCGTAAGAGATATACTGGGTCATCAAAAAAGTCATGACATGTTTTTCTACGTTTTTCTATGCAAAAATGCATCATGACTTTCCTGGTGATCAAATATTACTTAATTTATTAAAATATTACTTAATTTATTAAGCAATATTTGGTCATCGGGAACTGACATACTTCACTGACCAAAACTTATAAACCAAAGGTGGAAATATTCAGTTATATCAGTGAAAGGGGCATAAAAAGACATTATCAAAATGCCAAATGTTAAAAGTTAGGAGAGGTGGAAAACAGAACTTTGTACAAACAAAAACTAGGACGAGAAATACTGAGGTAGCAAGTATTTTTGATAAAGGTATAAGGTAAGCCATGGTGTACTGATCATGTCTTTAGCAGTTTAATGGGAATTTACTCACAGACAATTCCTTTAAGAAAGATCTAACAGGAACCTATAGGCATTGAACTGTGGTCAACCACAGTTTGAATCTCACACCCGGTAGCTTGCCTTCTCACTTTCTCTCTCTCTCTGGTGAGCACATAAGACCTACAGCAAACTAAATAATTAATAATTTTTTTCTTAAGAGAGATTTTTGCTATAGGGTGCATGTGCTTACGAGACAGACAGAAAGCAAGAAATCATGCCCTGGGGGAGATGGCCATGCCACAATCCCTTCTTCTCTATTCTCCTTTCAGGATTTTGGGCACACAGACATGCACCCAGTGTGTTTTAAGCCAAATGGTCTGGGACTCGAACCGCAGTCGACTACGTGGGCGTCTAGCAACGAAACCCTTATACCATCTGCTGGCCCCTAAATAATAAATTTTTAAAACAGAAAGATCTAGAGGTCAGTAGAGGCCATAGCAGTTATGTCGCTGGATTCCCACAGGACCAACTGCAGTGCGAGTGCTGGAACTGGTGGCTTGAAACTCACACCAGGTGCATGTACATGCATGCCCAAGATCCTGGGAGGAGAATGAA
The DNA here is from genome assembly GCF_000334495.1 of Tupaia belangeri chinensis. Lineage (NCBI taxonomy): Eukaryota > Metazoa > Chordata > Mammalia > Scandentia > Tupaiidae > Tupaia > Tupaia belangeri. The sequence continues at coordinate 131,254 of NW_006203814.1, read as the reverse complement.
AAAGAAGGGATTGTGGTATGGCCATCCTCCGGGGGCGGGGGAGGGGGGGGAGTGATTTCTCACGTCCCCTCTGGGTCTCTCCGGCAAGCACACACACTCTAGGGCAAAAATCTCTTTAATAAAAAAATGGAAAGGTCAAACAGAAAAATGTAGTAAATTGCATTTTCTAATACTCCATGATTTAGTCATTCTGAAATATTTGACAATGTCATTTAGTTTTCATAGCCTCAGTTCTCCTAGTCTGAAATTCCTTCTAAGAAAACAAAATAGATGAAAAGAGCTAGAAAATAAGGAGTTGATTTAGAAGAGGAAAATATAGTAGAATTATTGAGTATCTGGAGCTACAGGGACACTTGTACCAAGGAGAGTAAAAAGTTTCAAAAATTTGTGAAGACGAATAGATGAAAATATTATAGAACCTATTAAATGGAGATTTTTTTTAAAAATCATGCAGTTGAAAACAAACAGCTCTTCTCCACATGATTTAAAAAGACTTGTTTGCTTAACATAATTAACTTTATATAAAAATGTTATTCTGAAGAGACTGTCTTATCAATGTATAACTTCATGGCTATATCATTTACGAGATATTTATACATAATTATATAGATATTTATTTCATAAACTCTCCTTGGAATACTGAAAATTTCAGGTTGGATTTTTCTCTATTACACAGAATGTAATATGTACTCAGCAAATACAGACTTTCAATGTTGTTGTGTCAAAACAATATATAGAGCCCAGATTTCCATGTTAAGTTAATGTTCATTTATATGCAGTTTTAAATTATTCAGGTCAATGTTTCCAGTTAAGAAAATTAAACTTGCTACATTTATTTTAAGAAATGCTCAAGTTTATTTGTCTATAAACCTTCTGTAATCTACAATGTAGAAGACTTTAAAATAATATTAGGGACCAGCAGATGGTATAATGGTTACATCACTGGACTCCCACATGGTCAACTGAGATCTGAGCCCTGGACCCAGTGGCTTGAGAGTCACGCCAGGCAAATGTTTGTGTGTGCCCCAAGTCCCAAGATGAGAATGGAGGAGAAGGGGCTGCGGCATAGCCATCCTCTCTAGGGGGTGGGGGGTGGGGAGTAGGGGGTATTTCTTGCTTTCTATCTCTATATCTTCAGTGAGCACATGTGCCCTACAGCAAAAAAATAAAAAATAAAATAAACTCAAATAAATATTAATTTTAAAAATTTCTCATCCAAGTGAAGAGAAAATGTTAATTCATCTTTATTTTTACTATAGTCTGTTTATATTTTCCCTCAATGTATTTATCAAGTATTAAATACTGATATAAATGTCTGTTAAGGACAGATCTTCACAGTATGCCAAAAAGAAAAACATCAAGTTTACATGACAAACACCAAAGGTAAAAACAAGATTACCACTATATTGAAAAATTTTTTTCCTCCAAATTGAAAAATTAAATATCATATTCAAGAAACTCAAAAAAAGAACAAAATAAGCTTTTGGCCACCACCATCTTCCAGTAATTAACCAAAATGATGAACACAAAGAGGAAGAGGAGAGGCACCCGATATATGTTCTCTAGGCCTTTTAGAAAACATGGAGTGATTCCTTTGGCAACATATATAGGAAATTATAAGAAAGGTGATATTGTAGACATTAAGGGAATGGACTCTTCAAAAAGGAATGCTCCACAAATGTTACCATGGCAAAACTGGAAGAGTCTACAATGTTACCCAGCATACTGGTGGAATTGTTGTGAACAAATAAGTTAAGGGCAAGATTCTCGCCAAGAGAATTAATCTGTATTGATCATATTAAGCATTCTAAGAGCAGAGATAGCTTCCTAAAACATGTGAAGGAAAATGACCAGAAAAAGAAGGAAGCCCAAGAGAAAGGTACCTGCGTTCAACTGAAGCACCAGCCTGCTCCACCCAGAGAAGCACACTTTGTGAGAACCAATGGAAAGGAGCCTGAACTTCTGGAACCTATTTGACAATGTCAAAACCATTTAGTTTCCACAGTCTCAGTTCTCCTAGTCCTCGAAACTATGAATTCATGGCATGATGGGTGTTAAAAATAAACTAATCTGTGGTCTATAAAAAAAAAGAACAAAAATAAACTAAAAGACAAAAATTAATAAAATATAAAAGCAGATGTTGGGACCAGCAGATGGCTGAATGGTTATTTCACTGGATTCCAATGTAGTAGATCACGATTTGAGTACTGGACCTGGCGGCTTAAAACACAGCAGGCATGTATGCATGCATGCCCAAAATCCTGAGAGAAGAATGGAGAAGCAATTGTGGCATGGCCAACCCTGCCAACCCCCGACCCAGGGCGATTTCTCACTTTCTGTTTGTGTCTCTCCGGTGAGTGTAGGCACTCTATAGTAAAAGCTCTCCCTCTCAAAAAAAAAAAAAAAAAAAAGCAGATGCTATTAAAACTAATTAAAACTAGCATGATGTTTAAGAAAAAGAATTCATTCACATTACCAAAACAACAATTAAACACTTTGCAATAAATTTAATCAGTAAGAGTAAGACCCAGATGAAGTAAAACAGTTTATGATTTAGAGAAGTATTTATTTTATAGTATATCTTTTTATTAGGAACTTATTGGCTAAAACAAATGCATACATATAATATTTTAATATATTCTTATGGTTAATAACATAGCTTAGTTGTTTTACATTTAGAGAAAAATATAATAAAACATGCAACTAATAAAAATTGCATAAAATTTAAATATAAATTGCTCTCAACTCTCAAGGGCCTACTGAATTAATTTCTCTATAATGCCTCTGCAAATCCTGCAATGAGAATTAATCTTTGTCCTTCTTTCAATTTCTTCATAAACCTATTGTAGCTTCCATACAATATATATAAATTCAAAGTAATAACACGCATTTGGTAAGCATTCAATAATTATAGATATCAAGGTAATCCATCATTGTAAAGTACTATAATTTGTAGTAAATTGAGACATTCTTCTATTGAGAGAAACTTATTTTTCTTTAGCACAATTTATAAGTAAGAGCAGAGATAATATGATAGAAATAATAGTGCCAAAAAGTCTGAATCATATATTTTTATTAACATACTTAAACCTACTGACATTAGAAATAGTGGGACCAGCAGTTAGCATAATGGCTACGTTGCTGAACTCCAATGTAGTTGACCGTGGTTCAAGTCCCGGACCCGGTGTCTTAAACTCACGCCAGCCATGTGTGCGTGCATGCCCAAGATCCGGAGAGGAGAATGGAGGAGAAGGGATTGTGGCATGACCATCCCCCCAGGGGGGTGATTTCTCACTTTCTATCTCTCTGTCCTTGTCTTTCTGGTGAGCGCACGTCCTCTATAGCAAAAATCTCTTTAAAAATAGTAATAATGTTAATAAATTAATATTCTAATACTAGCCAGCATTGGGGAGTAAACATTTGCCAGAAACACTATTATTTCTTATATTTAATTTCCCATTGCTTTCCCACAGCTTGCCAGATGTGTAATGTCAGTAACAAAAATTAATGTGGAATAACTGTACTAGTCTTAAACCTAGCAGAGAAGTATCATCCTCAAAGGAAACATATTTCTAAAAGCATTCTGTGTGTCTGTATGATAAAATCTACCATACTAATTTAAAACATTTTGTAGCTAATATTGTCATTCAAATATTTTTTGTTTGGTTGTTGTTGATTTCGGAGATGGGGGCTATGTTGGCAAAAAATTAATCCCAATGTTGGATTTGTGAATGGATTCTTAGATATAACACCAAAAGTACAAGCAATAAAAGAGAAAAATAAATTGGATTTTGTGAACATCGAAAACTTGTGTGTTTTAAAGGACACTATCAAGAAAAGCTGATTTGTATCATAATGTATCTTATGAGGACTTAGTATTCAGAATATACTGAATAAGTAACTCTTACAATGTAACAACCAGAAACCAAACAACCCAATTTTAAAAGTGGGCATAAAACTTGTATAGCCATTTCCCTAAAGAGTATACAAATGGCCAAAATGTACATGAAGAGACACAGGGGCTTGAACAGATATTCTTATAGTCATATTTACATGAGCATTATTCACAACAGCCAAAAGGCAAAAACAAATGAAGTATCTATTAACTGACAGACAAAATGTATTATATATACAATGGAATATTATTCAGTCTAAAAAAAGATACTCTTCCACATACTAATGACATGAATGCACCTTGAAAACATTATGCTAAGAGAAATAATCTAGTCACAGAAGGATTAAGAAGACTCACAGTATGAGTCTTTATGAGGTACCTAGAATAGTTAAATTCACAGAAACAAAAACAGAAGTAGAATGGTGGTTGCTGAAGGCTGAGGAGAGGAGGGAGAATGGAGAGCTACTGTTTAAGCAGTTTAGTTTTGCAAGACAAAAAAATGTTTTGGAGAGGGGCCAGCAGATGGTGTGATGGTTAAGGCACTAGACTCCCACATGACCAACTGTGATTCAAGTCCCAGACATGGGGCTTGAAAAAAATCATGCCAAGCACATGCACATGCACTCTCAAAATCTCAGAGGGAGAATGGAGAAGAGATTGCGGTGTGGCCACAGCTTCCCTGGAGGATGATTTCTCACTTTCCCTCTCTCTGCCTCTCTCTTTCTCTCCTCTCTGGCGAGCACACACACCCTATGACAAGAAAGCTTAAAAAAAAGTGTTGGAGAGGGATGATGATAATGGTTGCCCAACAATATGTGTGTACTTATGTACTTAATGCCATCAAACTGTACAAGTAAGAATGGTTAAAACGCTAAGTTTCATAGTCGGCCTATTTTACCACCATTTTTTTTAATGTTTTTTCCTAATGGAAAAAGAGTAGAATTTCTCCAATGCAAATATATAATTGCCAAGAAAAGATTATCAGTACAGGAAGCGCAGGGCAAGATTATCAATATAATTTAATCATTACAATAATGCAAATAAAAACCAAACTAAGAAACCACTTTATAACCACTAGGATGGCGTCAATTTTTAAAACAAACGAAACATAAAATAAAAAGTGTTGGCAAGGATATGGAAAAATTGCAATCCTCTACACTGCTAGTGGAATATAAAAATGGTATAACCACTTTGAAAAACAATTTGGCAGTTCCTCAAAAAGTTAAACACAGACTCACCACATGACTCAGCAATGCCTAGGTTTATATAGGAAAAAAAAAAAAACCTAGCAAGTATTCAAACAAAGACTTAAACCCTAATATTCATAGCAACACTATTCATAATTGGCGAAAAGGTTGAAAAAATTTCAGATGTCCATCAATGAATAAATAGGGGGAAAAAGTGGTATAGACCTGGCCATGGTTGTGCAGGCAGTGGGTACCACTACATGATGCTGGAGCTACACAGGAAGGCAGTGGCTCTAATCCCTGAGTGTGAACATGCTAGGTCTACCCCGAGGCACACCTCAGATCCGGGCTGGCTGATAGGCTGGGAGGGAACTGAGCCACCATTAGACCTCATTTGAGGGTTCCTATCTCTATATATCTTAAGAAATAAATGAACATTTTAAAAAACCTGAATATACATTTAATACAATATTAATCCGTCATAAAAAGGAAAAAAGTACTGGTACACACTACAACGAAAATGAATATCAGAAATACTATGCAGTCTCCAGGAAAGTCATGACACATTTTTGCATAGGAAAGCATAGAAAAATATGTCATGACTTCCCCAGCAATCTAATATGCTATGTGAAAGAAGCCAATCACAGGAAGTCACATATTGTATGATTCTAGTTATATGAATTACCCCAAAATAAGTAAATTCATAGACAGAATGCAGATTGGTGCCTCCCATAGGCTCGACTGCTACATAAGTACGAAGTTTCCTTTTGGAGTGATTAAAACAGTTATAAACAAGATATAGGTAGTGGTTGCACAATACTGTAAATGTACTAAATGCCACTGAATTATACACTTAAAATAGTTATCTTCATGTTATATGGATTGCACCTCCATTTTTTAAAAAATAGTACTCTATAACTGGTGTTATGTTTAAAGACCTTAAATAAATACCAACAGATAGATACAAAGACAATTGTAGCACAAAAGCCGGATGGGCTGTTACATACAGGTGTTACAGCAAGAGGCAAAGAATACATAGAATCATTCTCATAGAAGTAAAATAAACCATACATAATCATAGATTAAATATATGACGGTTTACAGAAACATACAAATTGTAATGTGAATGACAACTTTTTTTTTCTGAGAGGTTTTTGCTATAGGGCACATGTTCTCGCCAGACAGAAAGAGAGACAGAAAGCGAGAAATCACCCCCAGGGGGGATGGCCATGCCACAATCCCTTCTCCTCCATTCTCCTCTCGGGATCTTGGGTACGCACACACATGCGCCTGGTGTGAGCTTAAGCTGCCGGGTCCAGGGCTCGAACCGCGGTCGACTACGTGGGAGTCCAGCGACATAGCCTTTATGCTAACTGCTGGTCACGTGAATGAAAACTTAAGTTATATTTTTCCCTTAAAATGGTGAAAAGAATATATTAAAATATATTATAATTCTCTAGACATAAATTTTTTTCTCCATTGAAATTCCTGGGTATGAAAAATTCGGTTGTAAAAATCAGAATGACTCCAAACTCTTGTCCTTTAACTTAATAAGCTTAAAATAACAAAATACTGTGACTTCATTCGAAGCAGTCTAAATTTTCTTCCCTCTGTGCCCCTGACTACAGTGCATTATGTATTCCCCAGATGCAGTACGAAGCCATAGCTTTCGGCTAAGTTACTGAATCTTTCTTTTCCTTTCTAATATAACTTCTGCACTAAGAGTTAAGAAGATGACTTTTACCAGTGTTATGACTTTGGATATTTTACTAAACTTCTTTACCATTTGTGTCCACATGTAAAATGGGGATAAAAGTAATACCCGCCACACAGCTCATGTGACAGTGATATAAGATAATGAATATGAGCACAGTGCCTAGAATACAGAAAATACTGTCATCCAATCCATCTGCATTATCCTATCCTACAAAAATGTCATTCATCTGTTTAGTGAGCACCAAACTTACACCTGCCTGACTGATTGTGTAGCCGCAGAGGCCAAATCAATTCGTTGTTCCCCAAATGTCTCTATCCTGAGCGCGCATCACGGTCACTTGGGAAACTTTTAAAAAGAACCATTGCCCAAGATTAACCCTATGCTCTCAAGCCAGACATTGATTTCATTGTTTCTGAGAAACGATTAAATGAAATTGTACTATCAAATTCTGCTCAAAAAGAAAATTAAGAGAAAGGCCAAATATTCTTTAAAAAGTAGGAGAAATAAGCAGTAAGATAGAGGACAATGGAGGAAAGTAGTTTAGTCTGCAAAAAATGTGATGACTATCCCTAGCATATGTAATACTCTTTTTATGTGCTTCAAATTTTAAGGCATATATTACACATAGATTTCATTTGATCTTCATAGCAAGTCAGCGAGATTCTATAATCTTCCTTTCACATATAAGGAAAATGAAGCACTGCGGGGTTAAGTTAATTAGCCAAGGTCAAAATGTAAACAGTGACAGAGTTGGGATTTTATACCAACATTGACTAAGTTTAAACCCATTCTTTTAAACTACACTACAACTCAGGTGTCCCCCTGCCACCAAGAAAAAAAGAAAAACAAACAAAAAACCTTACCTGAGGCATATACTTTTATCCTTTAATTATTTCATGCTTTCTTTTTTTTTTTTTTTTTTAGAGGTTTTTGCTATAGGGCACCTGCGCTCACCAGAAAGACAGAGAGAGACAGAGAGATAGAAAGCGAGAAATCACCCCCTCAGGGGTGATGGCCACGCCACAATCCATTCTCCTCCTCCATTCTCCTCTCGGAATCTTGGGCACGCACGCACACGTGCCTGGCGTGAGTTTAAGCCACCAGGTCCCGGGCTTGAACCGCAGAAGGCTACATGGGTGTTCAGCGACATAGCCATTACGCTAACTGCTGGTCCCATACCCTTTAATTATTTATTTCTGACATGAACTCTAACTTATTAAACAAACTGAGCAGTGATTTTTTTTGAAGAGTGAGATTATAATTTTTACTTATTGACATTTTATATATTTCCTATAATAAATATGTGCTGATTTTGAAATTAGAAAAAAATCATCATTTTAAACCAAGTGTGTCTATATATTACCTTCCAGAATACTGAAACTGACCGGGAAAATATTTCTTTAGTGATGTATGTTCTCTACAAGAGGCACTTCTTTCTTTACTTTTGCTTAGAAAAAATACACTAAAGCAAAACAAAAAGCACTTACCTGTACATTGCCCTCCATTGGTTGGATCTCCATAGTACCCTGGCATACAGTCTTGACACTGTTTTCCTGTGGTGAGATTTTTACACTGTTCACACACATTATTATTGATGCAAGTGCTGTGTCCATTACACTGGCAAGCTAAAGAAAACAGTAAAAAGTATTAAAAATGTCTGCATAATAATGTCAAGTATAATGGCTATCATGACAAAGAAACAATTTTGAAAATGCAAATTATAACAAAATCTGAAAGGCATTTCCCAAGTTTTCTTAATGTGTAAAAACATGTGGCTCAAAGTTTTAATACTAGAAATTGCACACAATAAAATGTGTTGAAAGTATGTCTTATGCTATCTAAAATGCAGGGGTTAATGATAAAATGAAACACGGAAGTTTTAGCTAAGGAGAAAATAATTTTTAACATATTTTCTAAAGAGTCACGTGAATGTTATTTCTATTTGTATAAACATGACGCTGAATAATATAGTTTTGACAAGAGGATATTAAAATGTATCTTAATATTAGTTATATACAGTAAAAAATATAGAAAATTGTGTGGCAATAGAGCTTTATTACAATAAATTGGTAAAATGAGCAAAAACAGCATTTTTAAATTAATTTGTATTAATGTATATTTTCTTTGGACAAGAAGAGTTTCAAGGCTTAACTCAAATTCCATTTGAATTAGAACTAAACAGACTCAGACTTAAAGCACTGGTCCTTTTTATATATTCTTAAATGAAACTACTTTTAATATGTCTTGATATTACAGCAAAATCCAAGAATTTCAGAATACATATCAAGTTCATATATAAAAGTCCATGTTCTTAGTGTCTCTTTGGAACATAAAACTTAGTACAGTAACTGCTTACCCAAACATTACCATCATTTTCACTGTAGTAATCACTTTCACCACTAAAACTAATATAGCAATTAGCATGTAACTGAGCTCTCTCATACTCTTATCTACAGAAACTAATGTTCAGATACTACCAGTTATTTGTAGCTGGCACCTAGTCGAATTAGTTAGCATACAAATTGTATCTGGTTTTTGTTTTTGTTTTTGTATTGTTTTAGAGATTTTTGCTATCAGGCACATGCGCTTGGAAAGACAGAAAAATGAAAGGAAGAAATCATCCCCTGGAGGGAGGCCACACCTCAGTCCCTTCTCCTTCACTCTCCTCTCAGGATTTTGGGCACGCGCACACACTCACTGTGAGTTTTAAGCCCCCAGGTCTGGGACTCAAACCGCACTAGACTACATGGGAGACCAGTAACGTAACCATTATACTATCTGCTGGGCCCCAAATTATATCTGTTTTTAAAAATTATAAATTCCACCCCATGGCCCGAAAGAATACCAAATGGTACACAAGAATTATACCATTTAATCCTCAGAACAATGCTATTTTTAGTGCCATTTCTAAGAAAAGGAGGCCTGAGGTAAGCTTCCTTTTACCTTTTATCATTACATAATAATGATATTTCACTCCAAAAGCCAGACAGTAAATGTCACATAAAACTGCCTCTTTGGTGGAAAGTTGAAAGTGAAAGAGATTTCCTAAGGGACTAGAAAATCATCAAATTAATTAAGATCGATGAATGAAGAAATATATATGCAGGGAACCAGCAGTTTGCGTAATGGCTTATGTCGCTGGACTCTCACGTAGTCGACCACAGTTCGCCTCCTAGACCCGGTGGCTTAAAACTCACGCCGGGAGCATGTGCGTGCCTGCCCAAGATCCCGAGAGGAGAATGGAGGAGAAGGGATTGCGGCATGACCATCCACCCTGGGGGGTGATTTCTCGCTTTCTGTCTACACACACACACACACACACAACTTTATTGTAACATAGAATTAAAATGACATGGAGTCATGAAAAATATTAAATAACCATCGTCCTCTTTATGAAATAAGAAATTTTATTATAATATAGTTTTCAAACGTTATAGTACATTATGAGACAATTAGGAAAAAATTAACAAGAAAAATGTTCATGATAAATTATATAAAACAAGATACAAATATTGTATTTAGAATCATCACAGTTTTGTTTTAAAATATATAAGTATGCCTAGGATGATTTTTTTACTCTATTAAGATTTTTCCACATCATCAATTTTCTTTCTTTATTTTTCTGTCAGATTTTGACAGAAGGGGTGCATGCACTTGCCAGAGAGACAGAGACAGAGAGTGAGCGAGAAGGAAAGTGAGACAGCACCCACCCCATATGGGGATTGGTCATGCTGCAATCTGTTCTCTTCCATCTCTCTCCCCTGTTGGGATTTTTGGGCACACATGGACATACATCCAGAGTGCTTTTCAAGCCACCGGGACTGGGACTCAGGACAGTCAGGCATGTGGGATCCGGTCACCTCGACCACCACAGCACAGGCCGGCACCTCATTGATTTCTTACAACATAGTCATGTTACTTTCATAATTAGAAACAATTACGTTATTAAAAACTTTTTTAACATTATACTTAACAGGTTATTATTTCAGAGGAAATTTACATAATACCACTAATTCTCTCAGGTAAAACCAAAATCTATTGAGTGTCCACCATACGTACATTATTACCTGAAGATTCCAAATAAGAAATGAGATACTAGAACTACTTTATGAAGTTTCTGGCCATGTGGAGGACTAATCAGAAAAAGAAATGTTTTTAACTTCAAAAGAAGATGATTAAATTCAGTACTTTTGTCTATATCCTCCCCACAGATTACCACTGATATAATAAGAAAATTTGCCAGCAACAATAGTAATTGGGGTATGGTAACAGCTAAACATACAAAAACTATTAGGTCATCAGAAAAATCATGATGCATTTTTCTACATTTTTCTATGCAAAAATGCATCATGACTTTCTCGACAACCATGTAGAAAGCTATAACCTACAACACCTCTCAAAATTAAAAAAGGACTCCTGGCATAACGTCACTCAAACCTCCCTCCTCAGTGAGAGGAACTCTGAAGACAAGGACGGGTTATGGGACAGCTGAGAAGTACCTCACTGGTATACCTCCCCACAGCCACGGGACAGTGTGATATAGGCAAGTGCAATGCAGGGGATATACCAAGCAGAAAGCTAATGTAATTTAGACCTAGCTACAGGAAGATTCACAAGCAAATCAAGGCCAGTCATCGTCATAGTATACCACGGACAATGGTACCTACGGCAGAGAAAACATGCTACAGAAGGTGAGACCCCAGCATAATGGCTGTTTCAAACACAAACAAGAAAAGGATACTCTACTAAACCTACATTTATATTTTATTCCCCCACTGCTATCAGAGTACAGGGTCAATGAATAATTAAATATTAGCTTGCATCTAACAGATCTTCCAGTATAGGTTAACTTTCACTTGATAGGTTCTCATATCAACCTAGCTGTGGAACATGAATAAAACTAAGAGAAGCCATCCATTTTATTCTGTCTAAATTATAAAACAAGCCCAGATGGGCCCTCATTTACAAACACAGAAACAAACAAAAAAATAAAAATAAGACATAATGGCAAATTCAACACTTGATATGCAAATAATGTACACAGTTTTGAAGAACATGTGCTCTGTAAAACAGATGCACGACATTTCAAAATATCTTCTCTACATTCTTAATAAATATCAAAAATATACACACACAGAAATTGAAGGCAGAAATTTATTCAAAATGTTTTTAATACACAGCCTACCTTAAAGGAAAAGAAAATTATCAGATGTTAGAAATGAAGCAGAAATTCAAAATAAGAATAAAACAAAGTTTGAGCCAGTGGCAAGATTTTACTACACACAGGAGAAACACGCAAATCAGAAGGCAGAGTTTCAAAATTCAGCAAGGCCAGGAGATGATAATCACTGGCAAGCTATCCTGCACCATGTTCATAAAGGGAAGCCATCAATTGTAGTACTGTCTATGAAAAAATACTAAAACACATCACAAGCCCCCAAATCAGAAAAGAACCTTATGTCCACTGGGGTATGTGTACGAAAGATAAAAGGCACTTGTGAGCACTTAAATCCTATGCCAGGCATATATGTTGGGTTGAAATTCACATTATCCATATGCTGGAGAAATCTCGACATCAAATGTTAATACAAAACCTGTTTGGAAAAGATCTTGCAAAAGCAGATGTATGTAAAACATTCCTCAATACACTTCCACAACTCAGGTTATATGAATAAGACCACAGAACAAGGACTGAAGAAATATTTTTTTCTGTAAAGAACTAGACAGGGGAACAGCAGATCAGCATAATCATTAAAGTCACTGGACTCCTACGTAGTCAACCATGGTTTGAGATCTGGAAGAGATGGCTTAACATTCATGCTGGATTCATGTGTGCCCAAAATCCCAACAGGAGACTAGAGGAGAAGGGAGTGAGATGTGGCCATCCATCCAGTGAGTGATCTCTCACATTCTGTCTCTCTAGCAAGCGCACACACCCTATAGCAAAAATCTCTCTAAAAAAATAAATAAGTAAGAACTTACTTTTGGATTGGCTCCATGGCACAGCAGTCATGTGGTGCTCAAGAGAAACTGGATCCTACGTGGTGAGTGTGGTTTGAGTCCCTGTCCTAGGATTCACACAAGTATCCAACACTCAACAGGCAAGAGAACTGGAGGAAGGGGACTGCAGCATGATCAGACCCTGAGGAGGCTCATCACGCTCTCTTTCTCCCTTTTTCTTTCTCCTTCTCTCGCTCTCTGAATGGACCATGGAAATTGCTGATCTCTACCTCTCTCTGACACGCTCTCGTTTTCGCTCTCACATAGATGCCTATGCACAATATCATGAAGTTAAAAAAGAAAACGCCAGTATCGTTAGAAACAATGATCGTCAGTAGTCAACGGGATATATATTAGAAACACTCAGAGAAAAACTGCCAACTGGGAATCCTCTGTCTTGTTTAAATGTACATATTTGTGAACATAATAGAGTTGAGAGAATGCACGGCTTACCGGCCTGCCTTACAAGAAATCGTAAAGGAAGTGCACTGGGAAAAGCGAGTAACACCAAATAGTACTTCAACTCCATAAATAAATAGAAAGAGCACTAGTAATGGTAAGTATGCAATAATGAAACACAGTAAAGATGTATATTTCTTTGTTTTTCTGTTACCTGATCTTGTTTTAAATAGTATTCATAAAATATATAATAATATTCTTTAGCCTGTAACACATTAAAAGTAATATGGCAATAACAACACAAAGGAGGTAGGTAAAAACAAAACAAACAAACAAAAAAAACTGTTGGGCTAAGGATATGAATCAAATGGAAACCTGGATCCACAGGAACAACTTAAAATTGTAGGTGATAAATACAAAGATTAATATAACAAAACTATAAGCACATACATGTCCTCTTCTCTCAGATTTCAAAATATATAAAATATATTAATTGATAATTTTAATAATGTATTGTTTGGTCTAGAACAAATGTAGATGTAACATAGCAAAAAGAAAAGAAAATAAATAGACCTATGTGAGTAATTTTATTACCTCTCACTGGAATTAAGTTAGTATAAATCTAAAATATATTTTATAATTTAAGACGGATATAGTAAACCTTGGAGCAACCAATAAAAACATATTTACTTAGTATAAAAATAAATAAATAGAGGAACAAAAAGTCATGAGACATACAGAGAAAAAATAAAATGATATGCATAATCTATCAATAACATTGCATGGAAATTAAACAATATAATCAAAATGCAGATACTATCAAAGCAGATTAGAAAAAAAAACAAAGATACAACTACACACTATCTATAGAAGATATGTTTTAGATGCAAAGATTCAAATAAATTAAAAGAGAAAAAAAGAATATATTATTCAAATAGCAACTATTAAAAAACTGGAGTGGTTGTACAAGTATTAGATAAGCTTTTTAAAGAAAACTTTCCCAGAGATAAACGATGACATTTTTATAAAAACAAAAAGGACAATCATAATGGATATAAAAATTATAAACATGTGTGCATCTATTAATAACAAGCAAGCCTCAAAATACATGAAGCAAAGACAAACAGATATAAAAGGAGAATTCAGAATTATTGATAACAATAACATGAAAACTTTAATAACTTATTTCCAATGCTGAATAGAAGAACTTGACCAAAAAATCAGCAAGAGAAAAAGACTTGGTCAACATTAGAAAATCACTTAAACCAAATATAAATTTTAAAAATCCACACAATAGTAGAATACACATATACACACACACAAAAATATCATTTTTTTTTATTTTAAATTTGCTAGAGAGTACGTGCACTCACCAGAGAAAGACAGAAAGCAAGAGTCAGAGAAGGTGATAAAGCACCACCCACAGGGCTTTTAAAGCCACCAAGTCTAAGAATGGAATTGCACAGTTAGCCATGAAGGATCTAGTTGCCTTAATCACTGTGCCACCATCTGGCCCCAAAAATGATCTCTCTTGCCATGACTACTCAACATGATCATGAAGTTCTGGCCTAACCAATTAGGTGAGAAAATAAATGAAATGCACCCAGAAAAAATAGAGTTATAATACTAACTCTCTTTGCAGATGACATGATCTTTTATATAAAAACTAAGCAACCCACAAAGAAAAATCATTTCAACAGTGCTGTAGCAAAGTCAATTATAGAGAAATCAGTTGTTCTATATTGCTGTACGCTTGCAATGAATAAACAAAAAGTGAATTTAAGGAAAGTAGGTGAAGCAGGACTGCCAAATAGGAGCCTATAGTGATGATACCCCCGCAGAAACATCAATTTGAGCAACTATCCATGCACAAAATTACCTCCAGAAGAGTTAAGAAAACATAAACTTTGAGTTTGTGAAACCCATTTGGAAAGCAAAGCAGAGTAAAAGAGCTGCTGGACAATGGTAAGATGATGGATTCTCTAAGAATGTGACTCCCTTCTCTATAAGTCATTATGATACTAATATCCCTGAACTTCATTTCTAAAAAAAAAAGGGTGGAAGAAGAGCCCCAACAGTAGAAATCTGACCTTCCCACCACCCTAGGTTTTATGAAGGACACTCACTTTTACACAGGTCCTTGGGAAGCTCCACAAGAACCAGACAAGATGAACCATCTGAGGCTACCTAAGAGCAAAGGAAGGGGTAGGCTAGCAGCAGCCAGGACAGGAAACCTTAAAAGTGTCTCTCCATTCCTGTCGGAGGAGATGCTATTCCAGAAAGGCAGTTCAGGGTGGTGACTTTGCAAGAAAGGAGACTAGATTGAATGGCCATCATCCCCACACAGCCTGGGTGCCCACCAAGGATCACCTATGGGCTCATCCAGGTATGACATTGAATCACCCACACCCAGACTCACATTTAACCTGTGTTTAGTGCTAAAATGGAATACAGTGGCCAGCCCACTCAGGTTTTTCTAAACAAACTTAATGAAATAATCACAAACAATCCCAGCCTGTGAGATTGAAATACTTAATTTGTCAATATGTAGACAGAAACACACATCTAAAAGCAATGAGAATAGCCCTGGCAAGATGGACTCCACAAATGGACAAAATGACAGCAACTGGTTGTAAAGACATAGAGATGAACAATCTGAAAGACAAAAAAATTTTAAAGAAACTATATTAGAAAACTCAGGGACTATCAAGAAAACACAAAGAAGCAATCAAAATATTTATCAGAGGGGCCAGTAGGTCACATGGAAGTTAAGCCAGCTAGATCCCACATGGTTGGCTATGCAGTTGGAGTCCTTGACCCAGTGACTTGAGAAACACACCAGGCACATGTACATGCATGCCCAAAGTCCCATGAAGAGAACGGAAAAGGAATGCAAACTTGGCCACCATCCCTGAGAGGTGATTTCTCATTCTTCCCACCCCTCTCTTTCTGGTGAGTATACATGCGCTATAAAAAAATTAGAAAAAAAAAGAAAAGAAAAGAAAACTGTAAGAGAAATTCAGCAGAGAGATTGAAATGATGAGAAAAAAAGAAACATTCTGGAACTGAAAAGTACAATTAAAACTGAAAAATGCATTAGAAGGTATCAATAGTAAAATTGATCAAGTAGAAGAAAGAATCATCAAACTCTATGACAGGTTATTCAAAATGCACATTTAGAGAAGAACTAGTGGGTTAAAAAAATAAAAATAATAAACAAGAGCACATATAAACAAAGGGAATGGGCTAAAGAACAGTGTGCCACAGTAGAGAATGCTACTGACAACTTAATATATATATACTTCCCCAAAACCCTGTAGAGCAAATTTTGAATGTATACAACATAAAGGAATGTTAAAGGATGAAGATGGTATGTTTATATCCTTGATTTGATTATTATAAACTGTATACATGCTTTTAAAAAAGAACATACAGTACCCCACAAAGATCAAGATTATTAAAAATCAGAAAGTACCATAATATAAATAAATAAATAAATAAATATGAAAAAATAAGGAAAGAAAAAAATTAAAAGGAATTTTGAGACACCACCAAAAGAACAAATACACATATCATTCATATTAAAGTAGAATCTGAGAACAGCAAAAGGATAAAGAACTTATTCAAATAAACAATAACAGAAAACTTCCAAGCTAAGAAAAAGAGACAAATGTTCAGATACAGGAAGATCAAAGATCACCAATCAAGTTCAATCTAAATAACATAATTCCAACACATTATAATCAAATTCCCAAAGATAAAGAATTGATTCAAAAAGCAGCAAGAGAAAAGAAGCAAATACCACATATGGAAATCCCTGTTCAGCTCATGGTAGACATCTCAGCAAAATCTTGCAGAGCAGGACGAAGTGAGATAGCATAAGTAAATCAGAAAATAAAAAAATTAAAAAAAAAATTTTTTTTAAAAAAAAGGGCCAGCCGATGGCAGGGAGGTTAAGGTGGCTGAATTCGCCACAGATCCCACATGTCTAACTTTGTGGTTTGAGTCCTGGACCTACTGACTTAAAAATCATGCCAAGTGCATGAATGCCCAAACTTTGAGAGAAGGTAGGAGAAGGGATTATAGCATGGCCATCCCTCCTGAGGAGTTGACTTCTCACTTTCCCTGTCTCTGTTGCCTCTCACTGGTGAGTGCATACACTCAATAGTAAAAACAAAAAAACAAAAAAACAAAAAAAGGAAAAAACTTTCAACAAGAAATACTATACTAGAAATACCATACCCAGCAAAGCTATCCTTCAGAAATGGAGAGAAAAGATATTCCCAGACAAACAGAAACTAAAGAAATGCATTGCATCCAGACCTGTCTTACAAGAAATACTAAAGAGAGTTCTCCAACAACAACAACAACAAAAAACCCTTAAAGTATAACACAAAAATCTCTGAAGATATACAGCATACAAGTATCTGGGAAAATTCAGAATCCCTAACACAGAAAACATACAAAGTGGACCATTCATATCCTTAGTAGGAAGAGGAAAAAACAAAACAAAAATAGCAACAAATACAACGATTTGTTAAGAGTACCAATATAAACAGAGATAAGGAATGATACTAAAAATTGTAAATACAGAGTAATTGAACTATGGTTATATTTTCTTTTACTTTTTTTGCAATCAAAATTATTACCTGTGCAAAATAACCTGTTTCAACTATGAATTCTTCTATGTCTCATGGTAATCACAAAGCAGAAAAATTTAACAAATACACTAAAAATAAAAAGCAAAAAAATCATAGTATGTGACTAGAGAAAAAACACATAACCTGAAAAATGACAATAAGAAAGAAAGAATGAAATAAAGGATCTATAAAACCAGTGGAAAATAAGTAATAATATGGCAGTACCAGGTACTTGCCAATAATTACTGAGAATGTACATGGACTAAATTCTCCAACTAAAAGACATCAAGTCAAAGCTGGCAGCTTGCTTGGTGGTTAAGGCTGCTAGACTCCCATGTAGCTGACCACAGTTCCAGTCTTGGACCTGGTGGCTCACTTTCTCACTTTCCCTCTCTCTCTCTTTCTATCTCTCTCTGGTCAAATTAAAATAATGATACTAATGAAGTTAAATAAAATTATTATTAAAAAAAAAAAAGACATCAAGTAGATCTGAATCCCTTTCCCAGCCAGGTACCTGGGTCAGAGCTGGTTGAGCCCTAGTCACAGCCTTAGACTTCCAAGCTCACCACCCAGTTTCAGAGCTAGAATGGTAGGTGGTTTATTTCCTTACTTTTGCTAAATCTTTACTCTTCTTCCTCCATATAGGCCAGGAGAATTGCAGGCCTCTTTAGTAAACATCTCTATCTAAAGCCAATTTCCCAATTTTTCTTTTCTTTTCCTTTTTTCACCTCACATTCTCATTTTGCTCCTCAGCCTCCACCCCCAGAGGGACTAGATTTATAGTAGCCAAACATCTAAATATTGTGAGGTTTAGAGAAATTCTCACCCCCAACTGAACCACCAGCAAAAAGGGAGAAACTCCACTTCATAAATCTGAATGCAAAATTCTTCCCAGAGGTACCACATAGCAAGCCACAGCAGAAGAGAGATATTGGTACAGAAGTAATTCACAGTAAACAAAGAACATGAGCTATGTGCTCACAGCTGCAGCAAGAGCTTCTCAAGAGTTGGCCAAAACTGAATACATCACCAAATGACTAAAAAAATCAGAGAAGAGGCTTGAGTATGAGAAAACCAGGAAATATGTCTCCAACAAGGGGACAGAGTAACTCATCTATGGCTATGAAAAAAAAAAAAAAAACAGAAGACTTTACCAAAATGTCAGAAAAGTAATTCAGGGGACCAGCAGTTAGTGTAATGGCTATGTTGCTGGACTCCCATGTAGTCGACCGTGATTCGAGTCCCGGACCCGGTGGCTTAAACTCACGCAGGGCACGTATGCGCGCGTGCCCAAGATCCTGAGAGGAGAAGGGATTGCGAGGTGGCCATCCCGCCTGGGGGGGGTGACTTCTCACTTTCTGTCTTTCTGTCTCTCTCTGGCTTTCTGGCAAGTGCATGCTACCTATAGCAAAAATCTCTCCAAAAAAAAAAAGAAAGAAAAGTAATTCAGAATATTCATGGTGACAGAACTCTATGAGATTCAAGAGAAAACAGAATGAACTCCAGGAGATAAGGAAGTCCTTTCGTGACTTGTAAGAGGAAACAGACTACATAAAAAAGAATCAAACAGAAATTCTAGAGATGAAGACTTGTAATGCAGATCAAAACCTCCCTTGAAAGTATTAAGAGCAGATTGGATGATGCAGAAGATAGAATCTCTGATATGGATGACAAAACATTTAACTTAGATAAAACCACCAAAAAGAATAAAAAAGATCATGTTTTTTAAAAAATTAGGACAATATACAGAAAATACTACACAGCATTAAAGGCCCAAATATCCAAATAACAGGTGTTCCAGAAGGTAAAGAATCTGAAAGGGCATAGATGATCTATTCCATGAAATACATGCATAAAACATTCGAAATCTAGAGATATTCAGATGTTCAGACCCAAGAAATATAAAGGACCCCAGATAAAACCAAAAGAAGATCCTATCCATGGCATATCATAGCAAGAACAGTAAAAATCACAAAGACAAGATTGTAAAAATGGTAAGAGAGAAACTTTAAAAGAAGAGCTAACCTGGCTTGCTTCACTCAGCAGTAAATCTTCCATATTTATCTACTTTCTATGAAGGAGAGGCATTGTATGTCCCCACTTAATATATACCTAGTGTCCGCACTCTATGACTGAAAGTGATTGACTAAAGGATATAGAAATACAAAAATGGATGTAAATATAGATTTAGTGTGTGTGAAAGAGTAGGGTTTGAGAAAGAACAATGAGAAGGAAAAATGGGAAGGAAAAGCATTAATGGGACAAAGAGATGTGCCAATTTCTGTTAATGGACTAGGGAGAAATGTTCACATGTTAAAATATTCACATTGTAAGCTAAATAATAGGTGGATTGATTCTATGTTGTGTACTACTTTGGTCTGCATTTGTTACTGTGCTAATTAATCACATTAAAAACAAAAACAAAAACAAAAAAATTAAAAAGAAGAGCTAACCCCCATTCTACTCAAACTATTTCTAAAGATCCAAAGGAAGGAATCCTCCTAAATTCATTTTATTAAGCCTCCATCACCCTCATCCCCAAAATAGACAGGAACATAACAAAAAAGGAAAACTACATACCAGTATCTCTGACGAATATGGATGCAAAAATTCTCAGCAAGATACTAGCAAACTGTATCCAACAACATATAAAAAAGATTACACAGCACAGCTAGGTAGGCTCTATTCCTGGGATGCAAGTGTGGTTCAACACATGAAAAACCATAAATGTGATACACCAGAGCAGAAAAAAATATAAAAATCATATGAGCATATCAATTGATACAGAAAAAGCATTTGATATAATACAACATCCCTTCATTATTAAGACTCTCAGGAAAATTGCATAGAGGTGACATATTTGAACACAATAAAAGCCATATATGTAAAACCCATAGCTAACATTTTCTACTGAATAGGGGAAAGCTGAAAGTTGTTCCAGTAAATATTGGAACAAGACAAGGCTGCTCATTTTCTCCACTCCTTTTCAATATTGTACTAGGAGGCCTAGCCAATGCGATCAGAAAAGAGAATAAAATAAAAGGCATTCAAATAGGAAAAGAGGATAACATGATTATATACATAGAAAATAAAAGAATACACACACACACACACACACACACAAATCCAAACTTCTGGAATAATATTCGAATACAGTAAAGTACCAGGACACAAAATCGACATAGAAAAATCTCTATCATACCTATACACAAACAATGAACAGAATGGGGTAGAACTAAAGAAAGAAATCCCATTTACAAGAACCAGAACAAGTATAAGATAAGATACCTAGGAATAAACCTAACCAAAGAAGTCGAAGACCTCTGCAAGGAAAACTATAAAAATCTAAAAAAAGAAAGTGAAAATTACACAAAAAAAGTTTAAAGACATCTCATGTTCCTGGATTGAAAGAATTAATGTAATCAAAATGTCAATCCTACCCAAATTAACCTACATATTTAATGCAATCCCAATTATTCTTCACAGATTTAGAGAAAAACAATCATAGAATTCATCTGGAATCATAAGACATCCTATTGCCAAAGCACTTTTGTGCAAGAAAAGTGGAGGAGGCATCTCCCTGACCCCAAAATGTATTACAAAGTTGTGATAATCAAAACAGCATGGTACTGGCACAAAACAAACATGAAGGCCAATGGAACAGCATAGAGAACAAAAATAAACTTGAAAATGTACAGTTAACTGATTTTTGAGAAAGGGGAGGCAGTTAATTGAGTGGGGAAAATAAAATATTTTTAGCAAATGGTGCTGAGAAAGCTGGGTATCCACTTGCAGAAAAATAAAACTGGACCCCTATATCTCAAGATTAACAAAAATAAACACAAAACGGAATAAAGATCTAAGTCTAAGACCTCAAACTATAAAAATCACTAGTGGAAAACTCTTAGCCACATAGGAGTAGGCAAAGACTTCTTGAACAAAACCCCCCAAAGCACAGGCAATAAACTCAAAAATAGAGAAGTGGGATTATATTAGATTAAAAAGCTTCTGAACAGAAAAAATAATAATAATTAGAGTGAACCAGCAATCTTCAGAATAAGAGAATATATTTGAAAACTATGCCTCAGATAAGGAACTGACAACCAGGAAATATAGAGAACTCAAACATCTTACACCACAAAAACAAACAAACAAACAAACAAACTAATCAACCCAATAAAAGATGGGCAAATAAGCTGAACAGACAACTCTCTAAGGAAGATACACAAATGGCCAAAAAGTATATGAAAAAATGTTCAATATCTCTTATCATAAAAGAGATGCAAATTAAAACAACAATGAGATACCAACTAACCTCCATCAGAATGGTTAAGATTAAAAAAATAATGATAAGTGCTGGCTAGGCTGTAGTGAAAAGGGAACTCTATACTATTGGTGGGAATGTAAATTAATATAACTATGGAGAACAATATGGAGGTCCCTCAAAGACCTACAAATACAACTACCATATGATCCAGCAGCTTCACTCCCGAGTATCTACCCAAAAGATAGGAAAACAATCAGATAGAAAAATACGCATACGTCCATGTTTATTGCAGCATTATTCACAATTGCTAAGACATGGAACCAATGCAAATGTCCACAAACAGATGGAGAAATTGAAAAAGTGTGGAGTACACTATAGAATACTACTCAGCCAGGGGCCAGCAGTTGGCGTGGTGGTTAAGGGCTGTGGACTCCCACATGGCCGACCATGGTCTGAGTACTGGACCTGGTGGCTTGCTTTCTCACCTCCCCGCTCTCTCTCATTCTCACTCTGTTCCTATCTGGTCAAATTAAAAACAAAGTTAAAATAATTATTAAAAATAAAAAAACTACAGGGACCAGCAGTTGGCATCATGGCTATGTCGCTGGACTCCCACGTAGTCGACCGTTGTTCAAGTCCCGGACCCAGTGGCTTAAACTCACGCCAGGCGCGTGTGCATGCGTGCCCAAGATCCCGAGAGGAGAATGGAAAATAAAATAAAATAAAATAAAATAAAATAAAATAAAATAAATAAAAATAAAAAAACTACTACTACTCGGCAATAAAAAACAAACAAACAAACAACAACAACAACAAAAAACGACAATGAGACTCTGGCATTTGATAGAATGTGAACAAATATGGAAGATTTACTGCTAAACAAAGCAAGCCAGATGTGAAAGAAAGGCATTGTGTGTCCCCACTCAATATATACCAGATATCTACACTCTATGGCAGAAACTGAAAGACTGGAAAGTTAAAAGCATGAAGAGCAATCGTGATACTGGAGACAGTGCAGGAGGAACATGGGAAATGGGGAAGTGTGAGGAGGGAATCAAAGGGAAGAAGAAAGAAGCAAAACATTTAAAGGATCCAAAGGAAAGAACTCCATTAATTAAAATGTATATCATAATATTTATGACTGAACCAATATACAGTGTATTCATGATGGGAAAATTCATTTGGTATCCTTTAATGATACATAATGACTGAATGTAAATAAATAAATAATTTAAAAATCGATACACAAAAATCCATGGCATTTTTATATGCCAGCAATGAACAAACTGAGGCAGGATTGAAGAAAGCAATCCCATTATCAACAATCACAAAAATAAATAAATAAAATACCTAGAAATAAATCTAACCAAACAGGTGAAAGACCTCAATAAGAAAAATTAGGATAAACTGAAAAAAGAAACTGAATATGATACGAGAAACATGAAAAAACATCCCTTTTTATTGATTGGTAGAATCAATATAACTGAAAAATCAATTCTACCCAAATTAGTCCAGAAATGTAATGTGATTCTGCTTAAATTAACACTGACATTCTTCGCAGAAATAGTAAAAATAACTTTTTTCTCTGGAATTTGCCTGTAAACATAAAAGTATTGCCAAGGCAAAAACACATAAAGTAGGAGTTATCTCACTATCAGACCTCCAAATATATTATAAAGCTGATAATCAAAACAGCATATTGGTACAAAAACAGACACATAAACCAATGCAATAAAATAGAGAATCCAGAAATAAATCCCAAAACATACAGCCAACTGATTTTGACAAAGGATATAAAGTAATTTAATGGAGAAAGAAAGGAAGACATAGAAATGGCTAAAAAGCACATGAACCAAACTCAACATTTCTTATCATAAGGGACATGCAAATAAAAAACAAAACAAACAAAAGAAAGAACAATAAATGCTAGTGAGGCTGTGGTAAAAAGAGAATGCTTCTGTACTACTGGTGAGAATGTAAATTAGTACAACCACTGGAGAATAAAATATAGAGGTTCCTCAAATATATTTTTTTTGGGGGGGGAGAGGTTTTTGCTATAGGGCGCCTGTGCTCGCCAGGAAGACGGAGAGAGACAGAGAAACAGAAAGCAAGAAATCATCCCTTCCCCCCACCAGGGAAGATGGTCACACCACAATCCTTTATCCTCCATTTTCCTCAGGGTATATCTTGGGCACTCACACACACACACACATGCACACATGCCTGACATATGTTTAAGCCACTGGCTCCGGGACTCAAACCGCGGTCAACTACAAGGGAGTCCAGCAACATAGCCATCAGCCATCACGCCAACTGCTGGTCCTGGTTCCTCAAATATTTTACAAACAGAACTACTATATGACCTGGTCATAACACTCTTTGGTATTCAAAAGACAGAAAAACAGTAAAAAATACATTTGTTCATCCAAGTGTACTGCAGCATTCTCTACAACTGCTAAGACAGAATCAATTTAAGTGCCCAGCAACTAATGTGGTGCATATAAACTACAGAATACTATCAAGCTAAAAAGAATAGTGAGACTGTCATTTGATACAAAGTGGACAAACACAGAAAAATAATGCTAAAATAAACTAGGCCAGATTATGAGACACTGTTCTTTCCCGCTCAATATATCTAATGTCTGGAAAAGATATCTTCAAGGCTACTGAGAACTAGTGATTTCAGGAGAGCAGGAGAAATGAAGATTTTTCCACTGATAAAGCCCCCAAACTCCCAGGGGAGTCAGCAGACTTTCAAGCCTCCTGTCTCTGTCTCTGCTCTGTCTCTTTGTCTCTCTCTACCTCTGTCTCTGTCTCTGTCTTCTCTTTTTTTTGTAATTTTTCCTTTTTAAAAATTTTTAAGGCAAAGCAGTCTTTTGGTTTTAGCCCATCCTTTCCCTTTATCTTGTTAATAACCCCCTCTCCCTCTCCCAACCCAGAAGAGGCAAGGGAGCAGACTGCAGAAGACATCTTCATGCTACGGAGAACTAGTGGTTTCACTTGCACACCATACAGTTTTCTAATTTTTGCTTTTTTTAAAAAAAATTATTTTTCTAGTTTCTTTTTTATACTTTTTTTGTCCACTTTTTCTGTTTCTTGGTTGTTTTTGTTGCTGTTGTTTCTCTCTCTCTGTTTCCTTTTCTGCACACTCCTCAATGCTCATACTGAGCTTAAAGTTTGGGAAGAAACACACTTTCCATCAGATGACTAGAAATCACTGCAAGACCATAAGAAATATGGGAAAGTTGAGAAAATACATCTTCTCCAAAGGAAAAGAATAACTCCTCTTCATCCACACACAGTTCAATGGAAATCATGGAAATGTCTGATAAAGAATTTAGAACATTCATAATGGCGAAGCTAACAGAGATGGAAGAAAAGAGAGACAATGAACTGCAGAAGAGAATGGAAAAAGGAGCTGACGAGTTCCAGGAGGTGAGGAAATTCTTGCAAGATCTGAAAAAGGAATTACACACTTCACAAAAGAACCAAGTGGAACTGTTAGAGATGAAGACTATAATACAGGAAGTCAAAATATCTCTTGAAAGTAATAAAAGCAGACTAGATCATACAGAAAATAGAATCTCAAGACATAGAAAATTGCTGGCCTAGAAAAAAATCTACCATGAAGACTGAGAAAATTGCCCAAAAATTTGAGAATAATATACGAGAAATACTAGATAACCATCAAACATCCAAACATTCGGATAATTGGCATCCCAGAAGGTGAAGAGACCCATAAGGGCATTGATAATCTATTCCATGAAATCCTGCAAGAAAACTTTCCAAACCTAGAGAGGCACTCAAAGATCCATTCCCAAGAAATACAAAGGACCCCAAATGGAATCAACCCAAGAAGATCTTTTCCAAGACACATTTTAGCCAGACTGACCAAAACCACAGACAAAGACGAGATACTAAGACTGACAACAGTAAAACGGCAAGTTACCTACGAAGGATATCCCATCAGACTAACAGCAGACCTCTCATCGGAAACAATGCGAGCAAGGCAAGAATGGGAAAATATATTTAAAATGTTAAGGGAAAAGCAATTGCAACTGAGAATACTGTATCCAGCAAGATTTTCCTTCATATGGGAAGAAAAGAGAAGAACATTCTCAGATTATCAAAACCTGAAAGAATTTACCAGCACCAGACCAGATCTCCAAGAAGTTCTCAAGGGAGTGCTATGTCAGGAAAATTAAATGTAGTCACACAGAAATAAAAGCTCAAAAACTAAGAAAATGGCCAACTTAATTGTAGGAACAAGTCTGGAGTTGAATAGTATGTCCCAGAATTCAATCGGGAAGATCGAATCACAACACAAGATAGATTAAGTACATGAGTCTGAACTGTGACTTTTGATTAAAATATTGCTGCTTTTCTTCTAGGCTTTGTTGTCTGGTTTTAAGAGTTTTTGTCCTATCTTGAGCTGTCAATAGGTTCATGTACCCACTATTTGAACAGAATACTAACTTGTTTCCAGGCTTTAAGATTTAAGCAAATTTCCTTACCAATTCATAACTGCTTTTCTTGAAATTACCAGCTGAACTTGCTATTGGAAGTAATTAGATTATTTAAGAAATTGTGGGATCAATAAAAAATGAGGGGAAAGAAAAGGATTAAAACTGTAGACACCAGAGATAGTGTGAGAAGAGGTTGGGAAAGTGCAGAGGGTCATACATAAGGGTAAATATACACACACACA
>NW_006203814.1:94807-104337 GCF_000334495.1 Tupaia belangeri chinensis | reverse complement strand
ACATACATGATTAAGCCACTATGCAGTATATTCTGGATGGGAAACCACTTTTTGTATGCTGTGACAATGATTAGGGGATGAATATACATTAATTAATTTTTAAAAAAAGGTTTCAGAGGAAAAATGCGTATTTGATGACTACAGTAAGCTATATAGCCCCAACTAGGTGCTATTTTATAGTATGTTCATTCTACTCACTGAGGTTTATGCCTAAAGTCAGACTTGTGTTCATGGCTATGTATATATCAGCTGTGCTTGCTAGTGGAAATATTTAGATTAATTAAGTTCATTAGCAAATCAATAAAATGGGGGAAAAAGGTATAGAAAGCAACCATGGATACCAGAGGGAGTGTGGGAGGAGGGTGGGACATGTCAGAGGGTGAGAGATAGGGAATCAAGGATGGCAAAAAAAGAAAAAAAAAAGCAAAATATACAGGAAACAAGAAATGGAAAATTTTTGTTGACAATAACACATATGTTGAGGTGCTTGACTGAGCCAATATACAGTGTATTCTGAATGGGAACTCTCATTTTGTATGCTGCAATGATCTATAGTGAATGAATAAAATTAAAAATAAATAAATAATTTATAACTAATGTCTGCACTCTATGGGAGACATTGAAATATTCAACTATGGCAGAAATTGAAAGATTCTAAGGCAAAATAGTAGAGAGAACAAAAGTAGGTACCAGACACAGGGGGCGGGGTGGTAGGGGCTGTGAGGGTGACCGGGAGGGCCAAGGAAAAAGCATTTGAGACAAGAATGTGAAGTGCTTTTTTTGCCAAAAATGATGTACATGGACAAATCCTTGATTATCACACACTGCATGTATGGTTTGAAAAAACATGCTTTGAAAACCACATGAAGAAAACAATATTGCATGTAATAAATATGTATAACAATTAAATGTAAATAAGTAATTATGAAATAATTTTAAAAGGTGAATGATTTTTTTTAGAGAGAGAGATTTTTGCTATAGGGACTATGCACTTGCCAGAGAGAAATAGAGACAGAAAGCAAGAAATCACTTCCCAGGGTAGATGGCCATGCCACAGCCCCTTCTCCCCATTCTCCTCTCAGGATTTTGGGCATGCACGCACACACACCCGGAGTGAGTTTTAAGTCACTAGGTCCAGGACTCAAACCACAATAGATTATCTAAGAGTCGAGCAACATCATCATTATGCCATCTGCTGGTCCTAAAATGTGAGTAATTTTTAAAAGGAACCAATTCCACTGAACAAGAGCATCGAAAAGAATATTTAGAAATACATTTACCCACAAAATGTGAGTGTTGTACACTGAAACTACAAAATATCATTGAGATAAATTAATGGAAAGACAGTCCATGTTCATGTATTAGAATATAATATTGTTTACTAGTAATTCACCCCAATTTGATCTATAAATTCAGTGCAATATCTTTCAAAATACAAAATTTTTTAAAAATATAAATAGACATTTAAAGGTCATATGGACTTGGGGACCAGCAGGTGGCACGGTGGTTAAGACGCTGGACACTCCCACATGGCCGACCATCGTTCAAGTCTCGGGCATGGTGGCTTGCTTTCTCACTTTCTCCCTCTGTGTGTGTGTGTGTGTGTGTGTGTGTGTCTTTCTGGTCAAAAATAAATGAATGAACAAATAAAATTAAATAAATAATTATTTTAAAAATCTCCTATGGACTTACAGAGGACCCAGAATAGACAAAACACCCTTCAAAAGCAAAAATAACAGAGGACTGACTCTTTCTGAATTAAAAAACTACTACATAGATACAATAACCAATACAATGTGGCATTGGCGTAAGGATATAGATGAGTGGACTAGAATTGAGAATCTAAAAACAAACACACACATTATCTGTGGTCAACTGACTTGTCACCCTTGTTGAAAAGACTATTCTTTTTAATAACTGGCACTGGGATAACTTCATACTCTCATGCAAAAGAATAAATTATGAACTCTACTCTCACACCATATACAAAAATTAATTCAAAATGGATAAAAGGCCTAAATCTGAGAGTTAAATTATTAAAATATTAAAGGAATACAGAGCTGTAAATGTTCATGACTTTGGATTAGGAAATATTCCTTCAATAGGACAAAAGCATAAGCAACCAAGGCAAAAAATATAGATATATTGGACACTGACACAATTTAAAAAATAAATAAAAGACATTTGTGCCTCAGGGTGAACCATCAAGAAAGTAATGACCCAAAACATAAGAATAAGTATTTGTGAATTATATCTCTAATAAAGGTCCAGTACCATGTTATATAAATTTCTCTTAAAATTCTAAATAAAAAGCATATAACTCGATTTAAAGATAGGCAAAGGATTTAAATGAACACTTTTCAATGTAAATATGTGAATGGTATATAAGTACACAAAAAAGTATTATAAGTCAAATGAGAAATACAAATTAAAAAAAAAACAAAAAACAAAATAAAATACTAGTTTGTACCCACTAGAATGGTAATAATTAAATGATATACAACAACAGGTGTTCGCAAGGATGTAGATTTAAAATTTCCATATACTGCCTGTGATGATGTAAAATGATATAGGAGCTCTGGAAAACAGCCTAACAGTTTTTTAAGAAGTTCAACATAGAGTTACATTATGACTCAAAATTTCCACTCTTGGGTTTACCAATTACATGAAAATATATCCATCCCAAACTTGTACACAATGTTTACAGCAGCTTTATTAATAATAGTGAAAGAGTGGATATAAACTAACAGTCTATCAAGTGATGAATGAACAAAGAAAATGTGGTATATTCATGCGATTAAATATTATTCAGACACAAAAAGAACTGATATATGCTACAACAGAGATGGACTTAGAAAACACTTTGTTACGTGAAAGAAGTTAAAAACAGAAGGCCACATATTTTATGAGTCTCTTTCCATTAAATGTCCAGAATAGGCGAATTCATAGATAATGTGAGGAATTACTAGTTTCCAAATGCTGGAAGGATGGAAGAATAGGGAAGGACAGTTAAAGGGTTTGGGGATATCTTTGGGGATGGTTAAAATAATCGGGAATTACTGGGTTGTCAGAAAAGTGAAGACATATTTTTGCATTTAAAAAAACATAGAAACATATGTCATGACTTTTCCGATGAACCACTATATGATAGTGATGGTTGTAACCTACTCATGATACTAAAAACCATTAAATTTTACATTGTTAAATAATTAATTTTACTGTATGTGAGTTACATAACAGTAAATAAGCAAAAAATAAGTAAATAAGAATACATGAGTTGCAAAATAATTTACCAATGTATTGCCTTCTATCTATATGGACAGTATAGACACCATTTGTAATGATACTTTACTCTTGCTCCCATCCAAAAAAGTAGAATATTTTTCACCCCTTGGAACTGTACTGGCATTGTGACTTTCCCAGACCAAACAAATGCAGCAGAAATGAGAACGTAGAAATTTTGAGTCTAGGCTTCTCTCCTTCTTGGAATTCAGTTCTAAAAATGTCATATATAGAAACCCAATATAAATCTATCTGAAAATTCTACAATAAAAAGTAAATAACTCAATTTAAAAATAGGCAAAGGATGGGGATGTAGACCAAATGGAGCAGAGAAGAACCATTTTAGCTGAGAATCTCTATACCAATCAGCCAACTCAAACCACCAGCCATGGGACTTTAACCTTCTGATGATTCTGAAGTAGTCAAGATGCCAAGTAACTAAAGCCACATGAGAAAAGCAGGAGAGACTGGCAGAATTGCCTAGCGGAATACAGCATAAATGCTGGCACAGAGGATCATAAATTAAACTATTTTAAACCCTGAGCATGAGATACTATGGTAAATATTAGCAAATTAGAAACATCTAAACAATTAGTGAACTGAAATGTAAATCAAAGGAGATGCAAGGATATAAAACACAGATCTGAACGTAAGAAAAATAGAAACATAAGAAAAAGCCTAAGATAAGTGAAGGAAACTCCTAGAAATAAAGGACAGTACAGATACAATAGTTGAACAAATAATCATGAAAAACTTTACCAAAATTATAAATTAAAAAGAAAAATTAAGCTACAGAGTCAACAAATCAAGAACTTACAAACAAGAAAAATTAAAGCTCACAGTCATTGGGGCCAGCAGGTAGTGTAGTAGTTGGTTAAAGTGCTGGACTCCCACAGGGCCAACTGCGATTCAAGCCCAGACCTGGTGGCTTGAGAATTATGCCAGGCACATGTGTGTGCATGCCCAAAATCTTGAGAGGTGAATGGAGAAGGGACTGCAGTGTGGCGATCCCCCCAGGGGTGATTTCTCACCTCCCCCTCACTGTCTCTCTGTATGGCAAAAACTGTTTAAAAACAAACAAACAAACAAAAAAAAAAAACACCTCAGTGTCAGGTAGTGGTGCAGTGGTTACACAACAGTACCCACATAGAAAAGATCATGGGTTGGAGTCATTTGATCTTCCCGATCAGGATAGGCACAAGTGCAGTGCCCAAGATCTAGACCAGCTGAGATGGGGGTGGATCATAACATGCCTGTTTCTGTCTCAATCTCTCCCTCTCTGTCATCCTCTCATGGAAGAATCAAATAAATAAAGCTCATAGGTGGTTACATAATAATTAAAATCACAGAAATCCAAACAAAAAAAAAAAAAAAAAAAAAACTATTTCAAGAATGTGGGAGTTCAGCATAGTGTTTAAGGCACTGGATACCACATGGCCAATTCAGTAGTATAAATCCTGAACCCCAAAGCCTGAAAATAATGTCGGGTACATGTGCATGCATACCCCAAAATCCTAAGAGCTGAATGGAAGAAAAGTGATTGCAGTATGGCCACTCCTCCTCCCCCGGAAAGGTCACTTGTCACTTTCTCTCTCTCTCTCTCACTCTTGCTCTCGCTTTCTCTTCTCTGGGGAGCACACACACTTTATGATAATAATTTTTTAAAAAAAATTTGGAAGGAGAAAAAGCACCTATTACTTTCAAGAGAAACAATAAAACTTTTACTGAATTTCTGAAGAGAAACAGTATAAACCAAAAAAAAAAAAAATTACATCCTCTAATTAATGAAAAATGGTGTCTATCAGCTTAGAATGCTATTTCCAACATAATTTGGCCTCAAATATAGAGACAAACACATACACAATAAAAACTTCATTCAGACATATAAAAACTAAGATAATTTGTAGTCACAGTTGGGAAAAACAGTTTTTAAAAATGTGAAATTAAATTATTCAGGCTAAAAGAAAAAATAATAGCAGAAGGGAATTCATCGCTGTACAAAACTTAAAAGTCAAATCAAATGGTCAACAGATGGGTAAATAAAAATGTTTTTCTTATGATTTCCTTACATCAAAATTGTCCATTTAAAGCAAAAGTAAGGATATAGTGTGTGGTTTATAACATATGTAGAAGTAAAATATATGACATGACAATACGGCATAAAAGATGGAAAAGGAAAAAAATGGGATTCACTGTTATAATATTCTTACCTTATACACCGAGTGGTATAATAGTGATTCAAGAAGACTGTGATAAGATAAAGGTGACTATTACAATCACTACAGCAGTCACTAAAAAAAACACAAAAGAAGTATAGCTAAAAATCCAATAAAGGTGATAAAAATGGACTTAAAAATACTCAATTAACCCAAAAAAAAAGTAAAAGGAGGAACAAGCTACAGAGAAAAAAAAATTTTAAAAACAAATACCACAAAGGTAGCTTCAACTCAATAATAGCATCATTATACTAAATGTAAAATGACTAAACACTGATAAAAGACAAAGATTGTCACATATATTTTTAAAACAATAGAAATAAGACTCATGTACTATTTATAAGAGATTCCATGAAAATAAAAGCACACAGGTAGAAGACTTGCATGAAGGTAAGCCCATGAAGGATTAGCCACTCTGAGAAATGACCTCTAGTCACAAACAACAAGAAAACTAAACAAAAGATATAAAACAACTACTTTCAAATGTAACATGCAGCTCAGGAATATAAGCTCAGGGAGTCTAAGTTCAGGGTAACTACAGTGGTTAAACTGGTGAGGCAAATATAATGAAGAGAGAGTTGCACACAGCAATCTGTGGGGAGGTCCCCTTAAATGTTTGGCTGAACAATGAATTGAACACATCAAACTGGAGAAAAAAAAAAAAAACAGTAAACCAAAATGCCAGGATACACATCAGACTGGGAACAGTGTGTACTCCAATTCTCCCAAGTGGAGAGACCTCATAAGACAAAGGACATTGCATAGGAACCTCAATAAGATACTGCACTTAAGAGTAAAATAAATTAGCGCTGTTGAAAGCTGCTATGTGAACACTCTAAAAACCTTTGAAACAACATTTTAAGTGATCATACATATTCTAAAAAACATAACTGCATGGCAGAATAAAATCCAACACTGTTAAATTAATAGAACAAAATCAAATGCTAAACTACAAAAATTCAGACCCATAATCAGTATAAAAGTGTATTAACAGACATGACAAACAAACAGCACACAAGATGGAATTAGCAGAAAAGTATTATCAGAACACCCATTAATAGTATGTTTCATAGCCTCAAGAATACAGTCAAACATGAGCATAAGAAAAACAGGAAGTACAAAAATAACCAAAATACAATTTGTAGAGATGAAAAACTGAGTATTCAAAATGAAAAATAAATTCAATGGTGGAACAAACCATTTTCAAGAATGCTGTTGAGATAACTGGATAACTATCAGCAAAAGAATTAACTTGAATTTCTACCTCCCATCATACACAAAAATTAACTCAATACAGATCCAAGACCTAAACTTAAGTGCTAAAACTATTAAACTCTTAGAAGGAAATATAAGCTTAAATATATGGGATCTGCTATTAGGCAATGGGTTTCAGGTAATACCAAAAATGTAAGAAACAACAACAAAGACTAAAACTTTTGTCAAAATTTAAAACTTTTGTGTTTCGAAGGACACTGTCAAGAAAATGAAAAGACAATCTTCAGAATGGAAGAAAATATTATCAAACCAAACCTTTGAGAAGGAACTTGTATTCTGAATACATAGACAACTTTTAAATTCAATAATCAAAATAAAAATAACCCAATTAAACAATGGGGAAAAGATCTGAATAGACATCTCTCCAAAGAAGAAATACAAATGGCCAATAAGCACTTGAAAAGATACTCAACATCACTAGTCAACAATCCAATTAAAACTATCATAAGATACCACTTCACAGCTTTCAGGATGACCATAATCAGTGGGCAATAGCCAGTGTTGGTAAGGATTCAAAGTGATTGGCACGTTCATACAGTACTGATGAGACTATAAAATAACAGAGCTTTGAAAAACCATCTGACAGTTTTTCAAAAGGCTAAATGTAGAATTACCATGTAACCCTCACATTCCATTCCCAAACAAAACTTCACACATATGAACTTGCAGATCAGTGTTTACAGAAGCATTATTCAAATAGCTAAAAAAGTAGAAACACCCAAATGTCCATCAAGTGATGAACAGATGAAATAAGGCATATACATAAAATAGAATATTAGGCAATAAAATGAAATGACATGAAATACTTCTACATGCTACAACATAAAAAAAAATTAAAAACAGTATGCAATGTGAAAGAAGCCAGTCGAATATATTATCGTATGATTCCATATTCATAAAATCCCCAGAATAGGCAAGGTAGATATAAAGTAGATAAATGACAACCTAAAGCTGGTAAACATAGGTAGGAAAATAAAGGCGTATGACTGGTAATGGGTTTGGGGTTCCTTTTTGGGAGGATAAAAACGTGTTAAAGTTTATTATGGTGATCGCTGCTTACTTCTGTGAATACACTAAAAACTATTGAGGTTTACTCTTCAGTGAGTCAACTGTGTGCTGTGATTGCTAGTTCTTACATTTCAATAAGGCTAGGTTATACCTACTTATTTAATCAAACTAATCTAAGTGTTGCTGCAAAATTAAGTAGATATGTAGATGTGGTTAATAGTTACAATCCTTTGACATTAAGTAAAAGAGTACTCTCATAACATGAGTAGGTTCAATCAGCTGAAAGTCTTAAGAACAAAAATTGGAGTTTCCTAGAGAAGAAATCCTGAGTTTCCAGCTTGTCAGCTTTGCCTAATTGAACTCGCCAAACCTCAAATTTGCATGAGCTGGGAACCAGCAGTTAGTGTAATGGCTATGTCGCTGGATTCCCACGTAGTCGACCGCGGTTCATGTCCCGGACCCGGTGACTGAAAAAACTCACGCCGGGCGTGTGTGCATGCGTGCCCAAGATCCCGAGAGGAGAATGGAGGAGAAGGGATTGCGGCATGACCATCCCCCCTGGGGGGTGATTTCTCGCTTTCTGTCTCTATGTCTCTCTCTGTCTGTCTGGCGAGCACACGCGCCCTACAGTGAAAATCTCTCAAAAAAAAAAAAAAATTTTGCGTGAGCCAATTCCTTAAGATTATCTTAGATAGACAGATAAATAGACAGATGATAAATAGAAGACAGAGAAGCATACTTAGATTTCTTCAAATAAATAACATGTGTATGTGTGTCTGTATATATGTTTTTATTAATACATACGGATATGGATGTGAATTGTTTATATTTATTTATAAAATATTAGTGGGATGGAAATTAAGAGCAAATAACAATATGAAGGGGAAAAGGGAAGAGTAAACTTAGAAACAGACTAGAAATGATCTTTGGTAGGCCTAATTACAAAATAGCCTATAAATTACCAGCTTCCTTATATGATCTCCTACTCTTGAATGTAGGAAAAACATGTTTGACATTAATGTAGGCAGTTTTCTCTTGATTTGTATTTGCACTGTACATATGTTTTCATCCTCTTACTTTTAAAATATTAGCAACTTGAGGACCATCAGGTGGCGTGGTGGATAAAGCTCTGGACACTCCTACATGGCCAACCATGGTTTGAGTCCCAGACCTGGTGGCTTGCTTTCTTACTTCCACTCTCACTCTCCCTCTCTCTCTCTGTCTCTCTCTGGTCAAATTAAAATAAAATAAATGAATAAAATTAAATAAATCATTTAAAAAACAATATTAGCAGCTTTATAGTTAAAGTAAGTTTCTCAAAAATAACTTACAGTTGGGTTTTAATTTTTATCTATTATGAAAATTTCAGTGTTATATTAAGTTGATTATATCATTTACATTTAGCATGCTTACTTACATGACTATGCGTAAACGTAACATCTTGCCACTATTTAACAGTTTGTCCCTTTTATTCTGTATCTCTCTTTCTCTCTTGTTCTGCCTTTAGAGTCATTGCTGATTTTTTCATTCTATCTTCTTTCTTGGCACATTAGCTATGATACTCTTGTCTTACTTTAGTAGTTATTTTATGTTTTAGAAGACACATCTACAAATTATCAATTTACCTTTAAACATTATACCACTTCATACACTGTATAAAAAAATTACAATAGACACTATAAATTATACTTTGGTCTTTTTAATATTTTCTAAGGCTCTACTTGCCATGTTCAATAATTCATCTAATTT
>NW_006203814.1:90488-94300 GCF_000334495.1 Tupaia belangeri chinensis | reverse complement strand
CATCCCCCCTGGGGGGTGATTTCTCGCTTTCTGTCTCTATGTCTCTCTCTGTCTGTCTGGCGAGCACACGCGCCCTACAGTGAAAATCTCTCAAAAAAAAAAAAAAATTTTGCGTGAGCCAATTCCTTAAGATTATCTTAGATAGACAGATAAATAGACAGATGATAAATAGAAGACAGAGAAGCATACTTAGATTTCTTCAAATAAATAACATGTGTATGTGTGTCTGTATATATGTTTTTATTAATACATACGGATATGGATGTGAATTGTTTATATTTATTTATAAAATATTAGTGGGATGGAAATTAAGAGCAAATAACAATATGAAGGGGAAAAGGGAAGAGTAAACTTAGAAACAGACTAGAAATGATCTTTGGTAGGCCTAATTACAAAATAGCCTATAAATTACCAGCTTCCTTATATGATCTCCTACTCTTGAATGTAGGAAAAACATGTTTGACATTAATGTAGGCAGTTTTCTCTTGATTTGTATTTGCACTGTACATATGTTTTCATCCTCTTACTTTTAAAATATTAGCAACTTGAGGACCATCAGGTGGCGTGGTGGATAAAGCTCTGGACACTCCTACATGGCCAACCATGGTTTGAGTCCCAGACCTGGTGGCTTGCTTTCTTCCTTCCACTCTCACTCTCCCTCTCTCTCTCTGTCTCTCTCTGGTCAAATTAAAATAAAATAAATGAATAAAATTAAATAAATCATTTAAAAAACAATATTAGCAGCTTTATAGTTAAAGTAAGTTTCTCAAAAATAACTTACAGTTGGGTTTTAATTTTTATCTATTATGAAAATTTCAGTGTTATATTAAGTTGATTATATCATTTACATTTAGCATGCTTACTTACATGACTATGCGTAAACGTAACATCTTGCCACTATTTAACAGTTTGTCCCTTTTATTCTGTATCTCTCTTTCTCTCTTGTTCTGCCTTTAGAGTCATTGCTGATTTTTTCATTCTATCTTCTTTCTTGGCACATTAGCTATGATACTCTTGTCTTACTTTAGTAGTTATTTTATGTTTTAGAAGACACATCTACAAATTATCAGTTTACCTTTAAACATTATACCACTTCATACACTGTATAAAAAACTTACAATAGACACTATAAATTATACTTTGGTCTTTTTAATATTTTCTAAGGCTCTACTTGCCATGTTCAATAATTCATCTAATTTTTTTTTTAATTCATCTAATTTCTTAGACATGTATAATTAAGTTGTAATAATTGTTTCACTATCCTTATTTACTTCAAACATCTATTTCATTTCTAGGTTAGTTTTGTTTGATTTTGCTTACTCACAACGGGTCCTATTTTTCTGTTTCTTTGCATACATACTATTTTTTATTGTATAACAGACAATGTGAATTTTAAATACTACCTTTTTAGGTACTGTGTATTTTTTTTTTTTTCATTCCTACAAATATTTTTTTTTTGCTTCGTTCGGGAATTTGACTAGTCAAAAATTTGATCATTCTGGTCAGGTTTGAATCTTTGTTATATGAAATGACTGCAGTATTTAATTCAGTGCTAAGTTTTTCATGCAAGTAGAATAAAACCCTTCTGGGTAGTCTACCCGATGCCCAGTGAATAATGATGTTTTTCACTCTAGCTGGTCAGAAAGGGCCATTTTCAGCACTGCGTGTTATTAGATGATTGTCCCTTTTATTATTTTTAAGTTGTTCTTTCTATAGACTCAAGTAATTTTCCATAATCATGAACTCGTTAGTTGAATATTTGAGAAGTAACCCCCTGTTATTCTCGAAACTTCTCTCTCTGAAAGGGTCCCTTCCTTGGTATTTCACCCAAGGAATTTAGTGGCAGTGGCCTCCCTACACTCCCAGTTCTGTCTTCTCAGCTCAGGTTCCACCCTCCTGCCTGCACTGCACTCTTAGACATTAACCTGGTCCAGCAACAGTGCTCATCTCCTTTGCTTACGTCTCTAAGGAATCACTGGCTTTTGATGCCTAACACTCAATGTCTTGAAAGCTATTCATCTATTTTTTTTTCATTTTTTTTTTCCGGGTGAAGTGGTTAAATTGGGTCACAGAACTATTCATCTATTTTTTTTCTCATTTTTTTATTGGGTCACATCAGAGCAATGGATAGTCTGTTTGTCATAGACTGTCCCAGTTACGTTCTTTTTCATTGATAGGAGGTCCAGGTGCTGATTAGACAGAGAGAAAAAGAGAAATAACCCCCAATGGGGTGGGGTCATGCCACACAATCTCCCTTCATCTATTTCTCTATCCCATCAAAATTAAGCAAGCATGCACATGTGCTCAGTGATTTTCAAGTCACCAGTGCCAGGACTCGAACCAAGGTCAACCATGTGGGATCCAACTTTCTTTGCACAGAATTTAAATGCTGTGCTACATGGTTAGCCCTGTCCTTTGCTTTAATAATGAAAGTCTCACACCTCAGGCAACCCCTCAGTCCTGGGCACACCAGGACAGATGGTCACTCTAGCAGCTGTTACTACTTTTTTGTTTGATGATAATGTTCCTGTTTAAAAAAAAAATTAAAGATAACTTAACTATTGTAAACCATATTTAGTATGTAACATACTGTATGAGAAATGTAGTATCAGTTAAATGCATGAAGGTACTTCAGAAAGTTCATGGAAAATGAAATTAAAGTATGAGTTTATTGTGGTGCAAAAAATTTTTGAAATTTATCCATCGCTTGCATTTTCTATGAATGTTCTGAAGTCCCCTCATATTTGAAACAATAACCCAATAAAACATCTCAGAAATAAATTATTTTGTGTCACCTTCCATCATTAGCCTCTGTAAGAGTGACTACTATCTTGAGTTTTAATTCCTTTAAATAGTTTTGTTTTGAGAGACCAACAGTTGGCATAATGGCTGTGTCGCTGGACTCCCATAGAGTCGACCGTGGTTCGTGTCACAAACCTGATGACTTAAACTCATGCTGGGCACATGTGCATGCATGCCTGAGATCCCATGAGGAGAATGGAGGAGAAGGGATTGTTGTGTGGCCATCCCCCCTCGGGGTGGGGGAGGGGAGGGGGAAGGTGATTTCTAGTTTTCTGTCTCTCAGTCTCTCTGTGTCTTTCTGGCAAGTGCATGTACCCTATAGCAAAAACCTCTCCAAAAACAATTTTTTTAATTAAAAAAAAATTAAGAAATAAAAAGTAAATTATTGTTGTTTTGAACTTTAGGTAAATTAAAATCATATAATACATCTTATTTTGTGCCTGGATTCTTTCTCTCGGTATTTTATTAGAACTATCCATATTGGGGCCACCAGGTGGCATGGTAGTTAAGGGCACTGGATTCCCACATGGCCAACCTGGACCTGGTGCCTTGCTTTCTCACTCTCTCTGGCTCTCTCTCCCCTCTCCCCAACCCACCTCTCTATCCTTCTCTGGTCAAATTAAAAATGAATAAATAAGTAAATATATAAATAAAGTTAAAAGAAATATCCATAGTGTTGAAGATAGTTATATATCAGTCATCCTCAGTGTTGAATATTCCGTTGTGTGGAAAATCCATTTCTTTACTCACCTGACGGTTGACAGACAGCTGGATCATGGTACTGCTATGAACATTCTAATATGTCTTATGGAAAACCTAAGTACGCTTTAATCAGGTATTAACCTAAACTACGCAAATATTTTCTGGAAAGGACCAAATAGTAATATTTTAGACAGTGTGAGAGACATATAGAGTCAAAAATTCTTCTCTTGCTTCCCTCCCTTCCCTTTACCTTTCTCCTTCTACTTCCTATTTCTTCGCTTCTTTATCACTTCATTCCTTTTTTTCCC
>NW_006203814.1:54274-90390 GCF_000334495.1 Tupaia belangeri chinensis | reverse complement strand
CCTAAACCTATCCCTAAACCCTAACCCTAACCACAACCCAAACACTATCCTTAAACTCTAACCCTAACCTTAACACTATCCATAAACTCAAACCCTAACCCTACTCTTTCTCCTCCTTTTATCAACTTATTAAAAATGAAAATAATTCATGTTTACAAGCCATATAAAATCAAGCTAGTTTTCCAGCTGCTGGCCTAGACACAGAACCCTCGAATTACACAGTATTCATTTGTTCAACTTCAATAGTTCCAAAGTGTTTTCCCAAGTACTTGTATAACATTAATGCTCGCAAAACACGGCGTAAGAGATTTCTAATTGCTCCCCACCCCCAGCACATTAATGCCAACATTTGAAATCACCTTTTTTCATTATAGACATCCTGGTGAGTTAGTAGTAGCATCATTTTGTACTTTCAATTTGCATTTCCCTTATGACTGAAGAATTTAAGGACTTTTCAGATGTTTACTGATTTTCTGAATACTCTTCCGTGGTATACCTGTTCAAGTGTTTTGTTCAGTTTCTATTGCTTTGTATGTCTTTTTATTACTGATTTGTAACTTGGGTACATTTGTGAACTGCACAGGGAACATATGCCTTCTGAATTGTTTTGTTATTCTCCTAATCCAAAGAAACAAAATGCTAACTCAGAGGTCCCAATGCAGTTGCATTAATTGTGTGTTTCTTTTGTGTATTGTCAAAAGAAAGCTAATGAGGGAACCAGCAGTTAGCGTAATGGCTGTGTCGCTGGACTCCCACGTAGTCGACCGCGGTTCGCGTCCTGGACCGGATGGCTTTAAACTCACGCC
This sequence comes from Tupaia belangeri chinensis, assembly GCF_000334495.1. Classification (NCBI taxonomy): domain Eukaryota; kingdom Metazoa; phylum Chordata; class Mammalia; order Scandentia; family Tupaiidae; genus Tupaia; species Tupaia belangeri. The sequence continues at coordinate 89,584 of NW_006203814.1, read as the reverse complement.
GGGTGTGTGTGCGTGCGTGCCCAAGACCCTGAGAGGAGAATGGAGGAGAAGGAATTGCGGCGTGACCATCCCCTCTGGGGGATGATTTCTCACTTTCTGTCTCTATGTCTCTCTCTGTCTGAAGCCGGCTGCCCTTAAACAAAAACCCCCTAAAAAAAAAAAAAAAAAAAAAAAAACAGAAAGCTAATGAATAAATTAAGTATGTCGTTCTAAAATTTATAACCTTAAAATTATTGTAAAAAGTACACAGATTGTTTTTCTCGACCAGCTAGACTCTGATATGAAGTCAAACCTAAAGATTTTGGATATAATTTCTGTTTGTGTTATTTGCTAGACATAATTTTAGTTCTGTTTGAATTCATTTTTTACTTAAACTCTTTATTTGACAAGACAGCCTATTAAAACAATATTTCACTTAAAACATTTTTAATTCTGGGTAAGAATTTTTGTTAGACTTTCATATGGTAAACATATTTTCCAATCCTATAATTTTCTTTGTTCATGCTCTTAATTATGCGTTTTTTCATAAATGAAATTTCTTAATGTTTTAGTATAATTTCTCATATTCTCCTATATGGTTCATCTTTTTCATCCTGCTTAAGAAACTATTGCGGGGGGAACCAGCAGTTAGCGTAATGGCTATGTCGCTGGACTCCCACGTAGTCGACCGCGGTTCACGGCCCGGACCCGGTGGCTTAAAACTCACGCCGGGCGCGTGTGCGTGCGTGCCCAAGATCCCGAGAGGAGAATGGAGGAGAAGGGATTGCGGCATGACCATCCCCCCTGGGGGGAGATTTCTCTCTTTCTGTCTCTATGTCTCTCTCTGTCTGTCTGGCGAGCGCACGTGCCCTATAGTGAAAATCTCTCAAAAAAAAAAAAAAAAGAAAGAAACTATTGCGGGGACCAGCAGATAGCATAATGGTTATGTCGCTGGACTCCCATGTAGTCAACCGTGGTTTCAATCATGGACCTGGCAGCTTAAACTCACATTGGGTACTTATGCATGTGTGCCCAAAATCCTGAGAGGAAAATGGAGAAGGGATTGCAGTGTGGCCATCCCCCTTGGGGGGTGATTTCTCACTTTCTTTCTCTCTGTCTCTCTCTAGTGAGCACACATACCCTATAGTTAAAAAAATAAATCTTAAAAAGCAGCAACTATTGCCTATTTCAAAGTTCATGAAAATGCTACACGAATGTTTCCCACCAAAAACTTATACCATTTTTTAGTTTTCACACTTAAATCTACATCTGTCTGAGATAAAATTTTTCCATAGTGTGACATGTGGATCTACAAACAAATTTCAGATATACAATCCACCCAGCATCATTTATTCAAGACTATCCCTTTTCCCGCTGCACTGCAGAGTTACATTCGTCATCAATCTGGTAACCATACATATGCCAGTCTGCTTCTATAATCTCGACCCCATCTCACTTATTTTTTTTTTGTCCATTCTTGCCTCAATTACACAATGTTTTAATTATCTTAGATTTATCCTAAGTGTTGATACCAGGTAATTATAAAATTTTTAATTATCCTTCTTTTCTCCTCTTGCTTTCTGAAAGCCCAATGGAAAATTAGGATGATACCAGCTACAAACCTCCAAAGACCATCTCTAATTTAAAATAATCATATCTAATTAAAAGGCCATCTTTAATTAAAAAGTCTTGAATAGGATTCATTCCTCTTATCACATAGTTGTTACCTACATCATCCCTGAAAGAACTGTAGTGTGCTGTGGGATCTATATCCTTTCTCCTGAAAGGCTGGTGCTTGCAAGCAAGCTGTACGACCTAAACACAATTATTGGAATACTGAGAGCTTGAGAAATAGCATGCACTTTTCTACCTCTCAGATTATAATACTGTCCCAGGAAGCCCTACTTTGTATTTGGACCGGATGGCACTAACTACGTGTGTGATGCCTGTATCTTCATTGCATGACAATGTTTTTAAAAATTTCTTCTCCCCTTTTCTCCTTCTGAAACTCCTATTGTAACCAAGCCATAAGAGAATTGAAGTGACTGAATACTGTACTTTGTCTTGGAAATCCATCTTAATAGATTAATCTTTAGAAAAATCAGTCATTAACTTCTTCACTTGCTCATAATAAACTTAACATTTCACCTTCCTGACAATGGATCTAGATTAATGCTTAACTAATGAAAGTTAATACTCATCTGGCTGGCCCCCATCTCTCTCTCTCTCTCTCTCTCTCTCTCTCTTTTCTCTCTCCTTCCCTGGTTCCCTGCTTCCATCCCTCCTTCACCAAACACTGGCCACTGGCAGCATTAGAGTTGCGGGGGAGACTACTGTAGTGACTGAATGTAAGGCCCCCACCCCTGCCACAGCCAGTAGAAGAGGAGGGGACACTTCCTGTCTTTTCCTGTTCCTTTCCCCCAGTTATAGTGACTTTGAATTTAGGGACCCATGAGCCCGGAGAGGCCTTAATCCTGTGAGGAAGTGTAGGGGAGCCCTCTCCCACGCCCATCTCCTTCTGAGAGTGGTCAATGTTTACAAGCCCCTGAGTCCCCAGCCCAGAGACTCAGACCTGTTTGCTGTCCTTTCCCAGCTCCTGTCCTCCTGTGCCCTTACTCTCCATCCCATTTAGGGTTGGAATGCGTGCAGGGACCAGTCTGTGTTCCCGTATCTACCTTATACCCACATTCTCCCCTCTTCCACTTCCACCCCATGTGAATATCCTTTCTTTTACCTGCCCCTGTAAATACTTCTTCTCCCAATAAAACTTGGTCTGTGTTCTCCCACAATTACACAATGTTTTAATTATCTTAGATTTATCCTAAGTGTTGATACCAGGTAATTATAAAATTTTTAATTATCCTTCTTTTCTCCTCTTGCTTTCTGAAAGCCCAATGGAAAATTAGGATGATACCAGCTACAAACCTCCAAAGACCATCTCTAATTTAAAATAATCATATCTAATTAAAAGGCCATCTTTAATTAAAAAGTCTTGAATAGGATTCATTCCTCTTATCACATAGTTGTTACCTACATCATCCCTGAAAGAACTGTAGTGTGCTGTGGGATCTATATCCTTTCTCCTGAAAGGCTGGTGCTTGCAAGCAAGCTGTACGACCTAAACACAATTATTGGAATACTGAGAGCTTGAGAAATAGCATGCACTTTTCTACCTCTCAGATTATAATACTGTCCCAGGAAGCCCTACTTTGTATTTGGACCGGATGGCACTAACTACGTGTGTGATGCCTGTATCTTCATTGCATGACAATGTTTTTAAAAATTTCTTCTCCCCTTTTCTCCTTCTGAAACTCCTATTGTAACCAAGCCATAAGAGAATTGAAGTGACTGAATACTGTACTTTGTCTTGGAAATCCATCTTAATAGATTAATCTTTAGAAAAATCAGTCATTAACTTCTTCACTTGCTCATAATAAACTTAACATTTCACCTTCCTGACAATGGATCTAGATTAATGCTTAACTAATGAAAGTTAATACTCATCTGGCTGGCCCCCATCTCTCTCTCTCTCTCTCTCTCTCTCTCTCTTTTCTCTCTCCTTCCCTGGTTCCCTGCTTCCATCCCTCCTTCACCAAACCCTGGCCACTGGCAGCATTAGAGTTGCGGGGGAGACTACTGTAGTGACTGAATGTAAGGCCCCCACCCCTGCCACAGCCAGTAGAAGAGGAGGGGACACTTCCTGTCTTTTCCTGTTCCTTTCCCCCAGTTATAGTGACTTTGAATTTAGGGACCCATGAGCCCGGAGAGGCCTTAATCCTGTGAGGAAGTGTAGGGGAGCCCTCTCCCACGCCCATCTCCTTCTGAGAGTGGTCAATGTTTACAAGCCCCTGAGTCCCCAGCCCAGAGACTCAGACCTGTTTGCTGTCCTTTCCCAGCTCCTGTCCTCCTGTGCCCTTACTCTCCATCCCATTTAGGGTTGGAATGCGTGCAGGGACCAGTCTGTGTTCCCGTATCTACCTTATACCCACATTCTCCCCTCTTCCACTTCCACCCCATGTGAATATCCTTTCTTTTACCTGCCCCTGTAAATACTTCTTCTCCCAATAAAACTTGGTCTGTGTTCTCCCAAAATAAATAAATAAATAAATAAAATAATGATCTTGCCAAATCTTTACAGATATTGGGCTATGGAGACAAAGAGGAGAAACATGCCACTAGCTCCTTCCTACATGAATAGCTGCGATTTTATCAGCCTAAACACTACAAAGCCCCCCTTAGACCCTGATTGTTTCTCCTTACTTTTCTTTTTTCTTTAAAAATCCCTGTGAGGACCTGTAATTTCAGAGATGTGCATGGAATACTAGTCTTCTTCCAGGTTGCGGGTTGCTGGATTCTTGAATAAAGCATCTTTCCTTTCTGGCAATGCCTGTGTATGGAATACTAGCTTTTGGGCAACAAACAGTTTAATCTGGTTTGGAACTAGGTTCCAGTTACATTATTAAGATACATATAGAACTTTTCACTCCGTCCTCACTATCTTTAACTTTTTATATTTTGCATCCCCATCATTTATTTCTTTAATTCTCCTGTACTCTGGATTGTTTATCTTTCATCTGGGTTGTTTATCTGATTCATTAAACTAACTTTATCTCTCCAACTATATCTAATCAGCTATTTCAGGCACTGCTAAATTTCTAATGTTTTCATTTCTAGAAGTTTCCTTTGACTATTTTTCTAAACTACCATATCTTTTCTTTAAATTATATTTGGGAATAATTTTGATTTAGAAAAACAAAAAAATCGCACACACCAAAAAAAAACAAACATAGTGATCCTGTGTACTCTTTACCTGTGGTCCCCAAATGTTAGCATCTTACATAAATATATACAAAAAAATTAACAATGGTACCATACTATTAACTGAACTACAGTTTTTATTAGAGTTCACCAGTTCTCCTACAAATGTCTTTTTTTTCTATTCCACTACCCAATGCAGGTTACTACAATGATTTTAGTTGTCATGTCTAATTAGACTCCTATAATCAGCCACAATTTTTTATCCTTTTATTCTTTTTCTTAATTTTTTACTCTTCTGAAGAGTATTGGCCAAGGATTTTTTAGAATGGCCCAAGTCTGGGTTAGTCTAATATTATCTCATGACTAGAGTGAGGTTTTATATATAGGTTTTTGAGACGAATACCACAGAAGTAAAGAGACCTTCCTACCCCCATCATATCAGCGAGTATATGATATTGGCATGGCTTATTATCATTTAATTTGGTTAACATTAATTATTTGGTTAAGTTTCTTTCTACACAGTTCTTTCATTGTAAAGCTTCAATTTTTCCCTTTCCATAATCTATTCATTAGAAGCTAGTTATTAAATGTCACTCACATTCATTCTCTCACTTCTAGTGAAGAACATTATCATATTTAGTATGAAGTTTGACTAGATACTCTGAGTTGCCCAAAAATTCTAAAATATTACAATATTATACACAACAAAAGATGGTCATCTTATTACAAAGTAGAAAATTTGCATAAATCCAAAATTTTTCCTAACAGTTCATATGAAACAAAATCTAATAATTACATTCCATGAATATAATTGTTATTAATGGAGAATACTATCTATACCACAGTGATGGATATAATCTAGGGAATTTTTTTTCTTTTTAATCTTTGAAATTTCAGACTCCATTTCTTTTTTGTTTTCTAAATCTTTATTACAAAGAAGGAAAAAAAATCCTTCTTGGTTCACTCAAACAGGAAATAAAAGTGTTTTCATCACATTTCTTATTACCTGGACATTGAATAAAGGACCATTCATAATTCTTTTCTTTGGGACAAAGATTGCTGTCAAGAACCATCTCATTGTGCATTCCAATAAGCTTCATCGGTCCTCGTGAAGATCCTTCAATGCAGTGTCCTCTTCCTGTATTGCTTGGGTCATTGCACCAGCCACACCCAGGCTGTTCCAAACACTGTCCACAGGTTCTCAATCCAGAACAATTTTGAGCTGCATGACAATAATATTAACAAGTATGTTATGTGATTTTTTATTTAAACACAATTATAGGTTAATGGAAAAAATATATAGTTATGAAAAATAGACTAAAAAAGTCAGCTATAGTTAAACATTTTTTCAGTAATAGCTAAGTGGCAGCAGTTATTTAAAGCAAATAAAAAAATACATCACGAACAAAGAAGAGATAAATGGATTGACTCAGGAGTGAAAAAAAAAAATGTGTAGTTAGCATGACATGTAGAAAAAATGAAATCAGGGGGCCAGCAGTTAGTGCAATGGCTATGTCACTGAACTCCCATGTAGTCAACCACAGTTCGAATCCCAGACCTGGTGCCTTAAACTCATGCTGGGCGTGTGTGCGTGCATGCCCAAGATCCCAAGAGGAGAATGGAGGAGAAGGGATTGTGGCGTGGCCATCCCTCCTAGGGGGTAATTTCTTGCTTTCTGTCTCTCTTTCTGGTGAGCGCACATAACCTATAAAACCTCTCCAAAAACCTCTCCAAAAAAAAGATATCAGAACTTGAAGATTCCTGAGAACTCTGCTAGTACTAGGACTTCTGGGGAGCTAAGTCAAGAGTCTACGGACCATTGTCTGAGATGCAGAGCCCCGTTAGCCATTCTAATTGTGCCTAGTCAGATTCTTTAAAAACTCTATACTCTGGGGCCATTGGATGGCATAATGGCTATGTCGCTGGACTCCCATGTAGATGACTGCAGTTCGAGTCCTGGACTCTGTGGCTTAAACTCATGCCAGGCACAAGTGCGTGTGTGCCCATGAACTAGAAAGGAGAATGAAGGAGAAGGGACTGCAGCATGGCCATCTCCCCTGGGGGGGTGATTTCTCCCTTTTCATCTCTCTGACTCTGTCTTTCTGGTGAGCACATGCCCTATAGTAAAAGAACTCTCCAAAAAAAAACCTCTATACTTTGCCCATGAATATTCAAAATATGTGTTGTCTACACATTCCTTATTATTGCTGAGCCTAATGTGGACTACCTCTCATGAACGATGCTCTTTCCAATAATCCAAGATATTAATATTTGGTCATCACATGATGATTTAACTCAATCTCACCTAAAAGGCCAAGTTAAGTGGGAATGCAGGAACTTGAAACTTTGCTTCAGTCAAGCAACTAGGAATTCACATTCTAATTTACAAGACTGTGGAACATCATTCCAAGATTCACTTGCTGAAATTCAACCTTTCTTGTTATTGTTTTTGATAGAGGTATCACCAATGGGACTCAATAAAGCCCATGAATAGTGAGATGTTATCCAAGGATGAACAGATATTATAGTGAGACATTAGACCCATAACTGTTCCTATGTGATATTTAAAATTTGTAATTCACACATTGGGCAGGAATGTTCTGCAATTACCTTTACTGGTGGTTTTGTAGGAATGGCATACATCATCTCAGATGCTGTTTATTCTGAGAAGTCAATGTCAGGTGTACAAGGCACCATAAATTACCTCTTCTAGTCACATGGTAGAAAAGTCCCAAAGGGAAAAAACAGATTTCTGGCAGGCTCAGTTTCCTTGTGTTGTTAATGACTTAGTTGCTACTCAATGTTTTAATACTACTGAAATAAAAGTGTTCCTCCAATTCCAGCAAACAGAAATGGCACAAGTTTTTCACTGAACATCGAGAACTCAAAATAATGGGCTGTGCAGAGATAACATATATTGGATTTAAGAATTCACTAATTACAATTATTTGTTGTGAATTCTTTGAATGCTACACATCTAGAAGATTGGGTATATAGGAAGGTGAAAAATAAGTACCATCTCCTGCATTTCCTTAACTAGAAATGAAAAAGGAAAGAACACTCTTTAAGTCACCAAGCACAATGACTAACGTTAACCTTGTAGATACACATAATTCATTGACACAAAGAGTCTTCCTTTGGAATTTCACAGTTTTTCAACAATACACAGCAGTAAATGATACTTCACTTAAATATCCTTAGATACCTGAATATTTCATATATTACTATACTCCTTCATTTTCTTATTTAAAAATATTTCTTATATCTATGATTATAGTTAGTATATATTATTGCTGACCAGATTATTTTAGTTATCTTCAAACAAATATAAACTATTCCCAATATGAAATCTGTGCTAATGTTTTCCAAATGGCAGGGCAATTCTTATGTTAAATTATCCCAAGTTTCTTACACTCACTGAATGGCAAACTATTAATCTTTTAGTTCTGTTTTATCTTTTAGATTTTAGGCTTTAATAACAAGCTACACAATGCCATGTTTAGAGCAACATTCTATTCTCTTAGATTTCATTTTAGATTAAAAAAGCTATTAAGCAAGTCAAAGATATTACCAGACCCAATAACTTTCCATTCTTGTGTCTGTTAAATGTTCTTTTTATTTTTTATTTTTTCTGAGTCTCTCCCTCCTACCTGCAACTGTCCACCCCTTCCTTTATAGTTTTTGGTATCTACACTTGATGTCTCTGCTATTACACTTTCCAATCTCCCAGTCCATGTTACAAAGTACAGGCAATTGGTGTATAGCAAGCAGGAACACACAAAATCTGTCTTTCATAGTCTGGCTTGCTTCACTTAGTGTTAAGTCTTCTATATTCATCCACTTTGTATCAAAGGATTGAATCTCCTCATTTTTTATGACTAAGCAGTATTCCACAGCATATGTATGCCACATAATTACAATATTATTTCAATCCAGCCATCTGTTCTTGGGCACTTAGGTTAATTCCATGTCTTAGCAATTGTGAATAGTGCTGCAACAAACATGAATGTGTGAGTGTCTTTTTTTTTTTTTTTTAAGAGAGAGAGATTTTTTTGCTATAGGGCACATGCATGCACCAGAAAGACAGAGAGATAGAAAGCGAGAAATCACCCCCAGGGGGGATGGCCACGTCGCAATCCCTTCTCCTCCATTCTCCTCTCAGGATTTTGGGCACGCACGCACGTGTACCCGGTGTAAGTTTAAGCCACCAGGTCCAGGACTAGAACCACAGTCGGCTATATGGCAGTTCAGCAACATAGCCATTACACTAACTGCTGGTCCCTGAATGTCTTTCTGATTGAGTATTTTTCTATCCTTACAGTAAATACGACCCTGCAGACAGGGTCCTTTAAAAGTTAAGTTCAGGGACACAGATACAAATTATCAGGCTTTCATTGTCTGCCAGTCAGTGAGTTCTTTGGAATGCAACTTCTAAAAATTAGTCAAAGGAGAATAATAAACTCTACGACATTCATAAAAATGGCCCACTATAATAATATGTATAATTTCAAAATGCTAAGAAATTACCTAAATATCTCAGAGGGTCATATCTAATTGATGGAATATTATGCCATTACAGAAATACTACATATAAAAATTAGCAATAGGAAAAATACTGTTTAATATCAAGAGAGGAAACTGCATAGTATATATATTTTATTACTGCATCTTTGTATAAACACATAATTATAAATATTTTATGCTATTATATAATTAAAAGCAAGAGGGAACTGAAGGAAAAAAGTTAGTAAGTAATGTTGGCTTTCGTTTTGAACAATAGTGTATAGTAATGTGCACTGTAGACAATTAAGTGAAAATTCATTCTTTAGTATTTGTGACTCAAAAACTGATAGATTTTCTTTTTCTTACAGATAACAACATTACAGGAGAGCTTGTACAGGTTGCCTTATTGTTCCTAGAGTTATGAATGATATAGACATTTTGTATGAACAAAAGGTAATTAGAGCAATCCTCCCTATTTTATTTACTTTTGGCTTTTTGAAGAATAAAATAGTAAAATATTCCATGTGGTTTTCGAAATGTGTATAAAGATTAGAAAAATCGATCTGTAAGAAACCGTCCTTAAATTTAGAAAATAGTTACCTTCCTTAATTGCCAAAAAAAAACCCCAGTATTTAAACTGAGCATGTAGTAAAACCTATAAACTGCTGAAAGAAATACAGATTTATGAGATGTACAGTAGATCCTCAAGTTTCATGTTTCATTTCTGTTATATTGATCTAAGTGCATTCTTATTTGAACTTTTATATATTAGAAAACATATCTTCCATTATTGCTCTAAATAATACCCTTGAAATTCATTTTCACAAACAGAATATGTACTTAAAATATATCAGTTATTTATAATGTCAGTTATTAACAAAGTTTTCTCAGAAACCATTAGGCAAAATATGTCTTAAAATATATCTCCCTTCTTTGATTTGTGAACTTTAAATTGATATCACAATATTATAACTGTAAAATACTGGAGAATCTTGTAAAATCTATATCAGTTTCTCATTTCCAAGAGAAGTTCCACTTAAGCTCCACTCACCAATAAATCTCAGACACTTATTGAGACAACTTTCTGAAAGAAACATAAAACTTACACCATTTCTAATACAAAACTTCACTTAACCTATAAAGATGTTTTAAAGACTTAACTACTATGAGTTATTGAATAAATAGATACACATAATAGAAAATTATAATCTAAATCTATTACACACAATTCATCCCAAAAGATACAAATTTAAAAGTAAAGGCATGACAAAGCCATCACCCAGAAGCTGACACCTTTAAAAGAGTAACATTCAGCTACTGTTAGCATTCTTGAGCAAGAATGTTCTTTCCACCCCAGTTCCTATTTTATTTCTTGGCATGGATCCACTTTAATCAATAACTGTTAACTAAAACCAGAACAAATTAAAGATAATAAAGGAGTTTGTTAGTAGATCACTGCCAGGAATATACTGCACCCAAAAATAAAGGTTGCTTGGGGCAAAGTACAGTGTCCTTCTTCCCCACAATAATGTGTGGGGAATTAAATTAAAAAAAAAAAAAAAAGATGAAGAAGAAGAAAGAAAAAAGGAAGAATGAAAATAACAGTTGCAGTATTGGTGGACATCGATGCAACTGAGGTATATACAGACAGCCACAGGAAAAGCAAACATGATAATAAAGCAGAGAAAGAAAAGCCATATCAAGAAACAAAACAGCAACTAACCCACCTGCTCCAGGAACAAACTGTAACTAGACAACAAAGCCTCTACAATAATCAAGAAAACCAAAATGAGAGACAAGATACATACTGGAGTGCAGATTGAAAAGGGCATAAAGAGTTAGTGTCTTACAGTAATGATGGTTGGTGACAATGCAACATACACGTCAAAATAAAAGAACGGATCTTGAATATGCACATCACTAAAGAAGGATAAATGTTTGAGATGGTAGATAAATTAATTATCTTGACTTGACCATTACACAATGACCATTACACATTCTGGAAAACCACACTGTACTCCATAAATTTCTTTAACTATTGGTTTGTTGGAAAAGTTATGACACGTTTTTGCATAGGAAAATCTTTTTAAAATACGTCAAGACTTTTCCAACAACCCAATATTAGATGTAAATCAGAAATTATGCTAAAAAAAATATGATACACAAAGTAGAACTGAAAAACGGACCTACACGTCCCTACCTGACAATCCCACCATATCATTCTATATCAGTGGTAAAATTAAAATCCATACCTGTGTTTAAATAGATAATTTTGTTTAACTTACTATCTCAAAAATTCAGTTACAACATTTTTTTACACATGCCCTCACCAGAGAAAGACAGAGAGAGAGAATGCAGGAGGAGAAGGTACCCCACCCCGCCCCACCCTGCCCCATGGGGAATGGTCACACTGCAATCAATATTCCAACACTCCCTTCCAACACTCCCTCCTTTGGGGATTTTAGGTATGCATACAGATAAGCCTTATATGTTTCTCAAGTCACCAGATTCAGAACTTAAACCAAGTAGTAGTCCGCCATCTGGAATTCAGCTGCCTTAACCAACAGGCCATGAAGTCAGCCTGTGGAGACACGTTAAAGAAGGAGAGTCTGAGGTGTGGGGACATGCTCTGAGCAAACACCACATGCTCTTTTGGGGTTTGGCAGAACATTGTAACTTGTCTTTCCTTGACCTTGGCTGCAGACAGAGCAAGGGTGGAAATTACTAGGGGTGTTCCAACAGACACATCTGATGGACTTCAAGAAACATCTTGACCCCAATTAGTAAAATCCAATCCCTGCTCTGCATCTGAAAGGTTCTTTAGACTTCTCTGGGTGTGGTGGTGCACTCCTTATTGAGAAGTTTTTTAGCTCCTTCCCCACACCTAACAGCTAGTTTTCTGCATTAGAAAAGAAGAGATTTTCTCGATGGGATTATCACCAAGGGATACACCTGGCCCTGGTATGACTAATCTCTTATAGACTTGTTAACTGCTTCTTATTGTCTGTAACCTGACAACCAATCTATGAAGTATCATGAAACATACATGTGTAATGTCTCCTTGTACTATAAATAAAGACGTCCAGTTCGTCTGGGCGGGACAAGTTGCTTGGGCTACCTAGGCTCAGGCTGCCTGTGTCCATTTCTACTCTATCCCTTTGTCTCATTTTTTCCAATCCCCAGGCCTTGGCAAGATGGAGGGCTTTCTCTTTCTCGTCCTCTTTCTCTTCCTCACCAGCAGCCCCCTGATCATGATTAAGCCAGACCCAAGCCCTGGGGCTGACGCCGACATCAGCCCAGTTACAATTATTTTGTAGTAGAATTACACTTTAATCAAGAAAATTATTGTTAGGCCAGCTTGTGGCCTGGTGTCTATGTGAGCTGGATCCATCCCACATGGCCTACCGAGCAACCTGAAAAACACTCCAGGTCCACATGTACATGTGCCCAAGATCTTGAGGAGAAGAAGTGGAGCAGAAAAGATTTCAGGCTAACCATTCCTCATGGTGGTTGGAGGGAGGGTGCTTTTTCACTTTCCCTCTTACACTTTCTCTCTCCAGTGAATGCATGCATCCCTGACAAAGGTTTTTTAATTCACTTTAAATAAATAGTCTCAAGTATCATTTAAAAATCTGATTATTAGCCAAAATATGGAAAATACAAGAAGTTAACAGAGACTACTGAGATTTACCTAGAAGACCCAAATTCCATTTTTAGATTTACAAAAAGAATAGGAAAAAAAATATATAATCTAAAACACAAAAAAACATTTTCAATAGGAAAGAAAAGAAAAACCCTTCTTCAGATTGTAAGAGTCAACGAGAATTCTTTTTTTTTCCCCAAGGAGTACATTTAAATATTTTTCATTTTAAAAATCTATATCAATAACTAAAATCATAAATTAAAATACATTGTAAATTTTTTGAAATGCCAACAAATAAAGGAAAAAAACCTTAAAAGTTTCCAAAGGGGAAATAAAAGATGTCCCACAAATGAATGAAAATTGTTATTAAAATTTTCTTATACAACACTAAGTGCTACAAGAAATATCAAGGAAAATATTATTTAGACTTTTACATCTAGGACACTTTAGTACACTTTTAGACAGTGCAAAGACTGAAAAAGTTCACATACCAAACTTATTTGGAAAAAATTACTAAAGGTTATTTTCCAAAGGTTAAGAAAATAAGTTTTATGTTACGTGTACTTTACCTCAATTAAAAAAGGGGGGTGTGGTGGGAGAGTATGGGACACAACAAAGATTTGTAAACAGAGAGGACAACAGATTTAACTTCAAATAATTTTAGGAAAGTTTTTAAGAGTGTAAGACCTTGGAGATTTCACACACACTTTATTTTCTACTTTTTAGCCTTTGTTATTATGAAAGGTAACACACATGTAGAGAAGTACTGAGAGAAAAAATGTGAGATTAATAAATTATTGTAAATAATCACTACGGACACAGCCCTCTATATGGAGGACTGTCTCCTTTGTACCGTTTCCTAATCAGCAGCCCCAATCTCTTCCCTGTAGTATCTACCACCTGACATTTATAAGAATAATGTTTTGGCTTACTGTATCTTGTAATTTTACCAATTAAACTTAACGTCCTGAACAATATAGGGTAGTTTTGACTATTTTTGAACTTTAGCTAAATGGAATCTAGCAATATGTAATCTTTTGTGTCTGGCTTCTTTCACTTAACATTAATGTCTGTGGAGAGACAAACATGCTTATTGAGACAGGAGTGGCTGAGCACTATCTCAACTTCCGCACGTTTCTAGCACTGGTATTTAACATCTCCAGGTTGTTGGCTTCTGGTTATAAGATGTTTTCTGTGCTAGCAAGACCACTTTCTGCCCACAATCCCTTTGCTACACTCTTGATCAAATGCATGCCCATTATTATCAAACTCCCTAAAAATGAATAGCAACAAAGAGTTCAATCCATTCTGTGTTCAGTCATACTCCTTCTCCAGGTACACCTCTCCATCTGATGCCAAGTGTGCCAGCTGAATATTTTCTCCTTCTTCCAAGCCAAAGAACTGCATACAGCCTCAACTTCTCATAAGGCCACCAAGTGTTATCAATAGTAAGTAACTCCCTTTGCAGGCACGTTCTGATGTAATTTGTCTTTGCAAGCAAGGCTACTCTTATAACCACACAGTACATATGATAGCCAGTGCCAAAGATTCTGTCAGGTATATCCTCCTAATGTCCTTATAAGACACGAGATGACAAGTCCTGATAAAACATGAAATTGACAGGGGGTGTGATCCTTCTCCTGAAGAGCAAACTACAGCATATTCAGTACTGACCTATCTGAGGCAACTGTCTGTGTGATGCCACGACTGTGCATTCTGCACATGTAGCTGATAAATCAACATTGATAAGATATTCTTGCCAAAAATTGCTTACCTGAATCTAATAATAACAATTAGACAAATCCAAACTGAAAAGCCTGCAAAACAACTGGTCTAGATTCTTCAAAAATATCAAAATTATACAAGAAAAAGAAGACAAGGGACTATACTAGAATAAATTAAAGGAGCTTAACAAAGTAATATGTAATTCTTGAAGTGAGCACTATTATGAAGTGCTACGCTGTCTGTAACACACACTCAGAGTTCCTGGGGAAAGAGAAACACAAAAGGCAGCAAAATGTTAATATTGAGAGTAAAATAGTAGAATTCAAAATGGTCATATAATACAAATCAAAGGCTAGGATCACTAATTAAAGTTTCAAAACTAGCCATCACAATTTTTTTCTCATACGAAAAAAAATTTCCTCAAATGTTCATTTTTCTCTTTCCATCACACAAAAGTGTTAAATATGACTGCTAAATGAAAACTCACTCTAAATAAATACTTACGAGAGCAGGTGGCAGTTTGCCACTCTAGACACTGTCCATATGGAAAAGAGATTATGTAAGCATTAGAATCGACACATCGCTTCGTACTGCTGCACCACATACACTCCATGCCGTTGCTTGTACAGTTGGAGCACGATGTCCTTAGAGAACATGGCTTTTTGCATGGTCTTGCATTTTGATTTGGACTAACTGGAAGAAATAAACACACACAATTATTTCATGCGTTTACTGCCTTTTAACACAAGTGTGTGAGCTTCATTTATTTTGCTGTTTAGGGAGTGTTTCAATTAAACAAAGTGTGGCATTGTGTAGGATGTGGTAAATGAAAATAAAGATGACATGTCAATACTTCTTAAATTTATTATTAAATTTTAAAATTTATAATTCCTATGAAATTAGCATATAAAGTTGATTATGTTTAAATGACAAACAGTAACATAATCTGTAACCTAGTTTTTCACCTATTAATTGAATAAACTAGCATTAGTTACTTCACCAGCTATGTTTATTTCCCATAAATAAAAGCAAAAATCCTAGCAGTGAAAATGTCTCTAAAATAAACAAAGAATGAAAATACACTGTACTACAAAATCTGTATATAAAATACAATATTTATCATACACACTACTGTGGCTGTATTTATTTAATTAAAAAAAGAAAGGAGGAACCAGCAGTTAGCGTAACGGCTATGTCGCTGGACTCCCATGTAGTCGACCGCGGTTCGTGTCCCGGACCCGGTGGCTTAAAACTCACGCCGGGCGCGTGTGCGTGCGTGCCCAAGATCCCGAGAGGAGAATGGAGGAGAAGGGATTGCGGCGTGACCATCCCCCCTGGGGGGTGATTTCTCGCTTTCTGTCTCTATGTCTCTCTCTGTATGTCTGGCGAGCGCACGTGCCCTATAGTGAAAATCTCTCAAAAAAAAAAAAAAAAAAAAAAAGAAAGGAAAAATATTTTCTAGGATATAAAGATACTAGAACCCTTGTCTATTGCCAGTAGGAATGTAAAATGATGCCTCTTATATGGAAAACAGTATAGCAATTTCTAAAACTATCAGACATATGATTTAGCAATTCCACTTCTGACTATATACACAAAAGAAGTAAATGTCGTAATTTGAACTATATTGTACACCCACATTTACAGCAGCATTACCGACAAGAGCCAAAATGTGGAAGTGGTCCATGTGTCCATTAATGAATGAATGGGTAAACTAAATATACTGTCTGTGTATGTATGTATATATAGAGATATCTATCTATATAAATATATATAGGTATATATAGATATAGGGATATTATTCAGCCTTAAAAATGAAGGAATTGTGATGCATATTATGAAGTGGATGAACCTTGAAGACATAGTAAGTAAGATAAACCAGTGACAAAAGAACATATGTAATATGATTTCACTATAGGAGGTACCTGAGGTAGTCAAGTTCCATAGAAAGAACTTGGTCATCAGGGGCTAAGGGACCGGGGAAAGAGGAAGTTATCATTTCATAGGCATGGAGAAGAAGCTTCAAAATGAAGAAGCTTCTGGTGATGGTGGTGATGACCATACCACAGTGTGACTGTAATCTTTCATTTTTACAATTTAAACTTTAAAAATTGTTAAAATGAAAAAAATCAAATAGTTAAAAAGAAAAGAATTCAATATTCTTTCTCAGTTAATAAAAATCCATTTCCAGAAGATATAATAGAAATGTCACTTTACTAGACAACTGAAATAATGGATCTACAAGATTAAAAGATTTAGTCATTAATTTTAAAGATGAATTTTTCTCTCAAGCACTATTACAAAAATAAAAGCCATGAATAAATAGACTATTACTAAACTAACGACAACCATTTGTTCATCATCTTATTGTTACAACTAAGAAAAAAAGATAGTATCAAACAATAAAATTTTTGAAGGTGGCCATGAAAGGACATCCATCTTGACTTCCCTCTGGCAAGAAAGTTCTAAAAGTTTAATAGATGAATGCGCGTGGAGCAAAGTAATGAGCTGAGACCAATGGCAAGCAGGAGCAGGATAGTGGTGAGTTTTTGGAGCACTGAGTCTGAAGTGTAAGAAAGTAAAAAGAGGTCAATTGTCTGAACTCAGAATGGAACAAGAGACACTGAAGCCTCCCATTATGAGGATAAGAGAGGAAGGACGCCCCACCAAAGCTTCCAATTGTTGGTGTCTTGTTTCCAACCTCAAATATTTCATACAAAGCAAACAGCTTCCTCTATCTCCAAGAACTGCACACAATGGTTTACTAAGCAACTAGCCACCCTGTGTCACAATGTTTCAACCCACACCTACATCCTTCCTGTGTGCAACATATCCAAAGTAGAAACCAACACTTATTCTTAGCTGAAATTTTCACTTGGTTATCTCCCCCAGATGAAAAGCATGCTCCCTACACAGGATCAGAAAACACAGATAACCATACTACAGGGCAGTAGTTGCCATCAGTTCAAGGGAACTCACCCTCTCTACAAGTAGAACACAGTGTACAATTAGAACTTCATCTAGAACCAAAAACAGCTGGCCCAGGGCTACTCCCACTAGTGTCTAAAAATGCGCATAGTCTTCAATCAATAAAGATTCATTTTAATAAATAAATGAGTAAATAACATACTGCCACTAAAGAAACCTAAGTAAGAAATTAGGCAGAAGTAAATACTTCATAAGATGCCAAAAAATAATACAGGGATACAAGAATCATTCATTTAAAAAAAGGAAGTCTTTCTCTGAAAGAACACACTAACTACACACTAGTAATACATAGATTTCAGGAATTCACAGTTATGTGAGGAATGAATTTTAAAATATTCAATGATAAAAAAAAATTAATTGAGATACAAGAGAACACAGACAAGGAATTTCACTAGATGAGACAAGCAAGGCTGATATGGGAGACAGAATCAATAGACAGATAAACATCTTTAAAAAGAATCAAACAAATCCTGGAGATAAAGAATACATTAGAGAAAATAAAAAATAAAGAATTCTGTGATAGCATGAAGAAGAAAAAATACGTGAACTAGAAGATACAGCTTTTTAAATGGTCCAAACTACCAAACAGAAAGAAGAAAATAACCATTAGAAATAAAGAAAATATGGGACCAGTAGATACTGTAATGGTTACATCAAAGGACCCCCACATAGTCGACTGCAGTTCTAGTCCCGAACCTAACAGGTTCAAACTCACACGGAGCACATGTACGTGAGTGCCCAAAATCTCAAGAGGAGAATGGAGGAGAAGGGAATGCAGCATGGCCACCCACCCTGGACAATGTGTCACTTTCTGTCTCTCTGTCCCGACTGTATCTCCAGTGAGCACACATGTCCTATAGCAAAAACCTCTCCTAAAAAAAAAAAAAGAAGAGACTATACATGAGATACGTACACTTTTCAAAGACCAAATATACTCATGATAGCTATACCAGAGGCAAAAAATATGGGAAAAGGCATAATAAATGTTTCATGAAATATTGGTTGAAAACATCCCAAAAATACTGAAAGATAAAGACATCCAGGGAATTCAAAGGATATGAAACAGATTCTACATTAAGATCTTCTTCAAGGTACATTATAGCCAAAATGTCAAGAGTCAAAGAGAAAGAGAAAAATTCTAAAAATGGCTAGAGATAAGGGTCAAGTTACCTATAAAAGATATTCAGTCAGACTAACCTTGAACCTCTCAGCACAGACCTTTACATGCCAGGAGAGAATGGGACAATATACTCAAAACTATGAAAGAAAAACAGTTGAACCAAGAATACTATATCCAGCAAAACTTTACTTCAAATATGAAAAAATAAAACCATTCCCAGACAAACAAAAACTAAAGAAATTCAACAATACTAGATTGGCTCTTCAAGATATACAGCCATACGAAGAAGAAAGAAATGACTCAAATCCTTCCACTATGGAGATCTAACAAATACAAAAGACAATAAGAGAAGTAAGAGAAAAAGGAAAACACACAGCAATCGGGAACCAACTGACAAAATGGCAGCTTTAAATTTTTATATATCAATAATATTATTAAATATAAATTGATTAAATTATCCAATCAAAAGATACAAACAGGCTGCATACATAAGAAAACAGAAACCATCACTTGCAAGATGATACTTGCAATAAATACTAGTAACTAAGGCACACACAGACTTACCATTAAGGTCTGGAAACATCTCATGCAAATGAAAAAAAATAAAAGCAGGTATAGCTATACTAATATCAGACAAAATAGACTTCAAGATAAAATCTGTGAAAGGAGATGGGGGAGGGTCATGTTAAAGAGATCTACTGAGCCAACAGGTGGCATTATGGTTAAGGTGATGGACTCCCATAGGGGTGACCAAGGTTCAAGTCCTGTACGTGGAGGCTTGCTTTCTCATTCCCTCCCGCTTTCTCTCTCTTTCTGCCTCTCTCTGGTAAACTAGTGTACTCTGTAATAAATTTTAAAATAAAATAATAATAAATAAAAATACATAAATAATTCTTTAAAATATTTTTAAATAAAGAGATCTACTCACAAAATATATATATACATATATATGTATATATATAACAACTATAAATATATATACAGTGAATATTGGGGATCCAAATATATGAAGACCATTCAACTTTAAGGGAGAAATAGATGTTAACACATTAATTGTTGGGGACATCAATATCCCACGCTCACCATTGGCTAGATCCTCTAAACAAAAAATAAACAGAGACATGGGAAATAAATAATGCTATAAACCAAATGGACCTGAAAGACATTTATAGAACCTTTCATCCAACAAAAATAGAATACACTTTTTGGCAGCATATGGACCATTTTCTAAGAATGACCACATAATAGGGCATAAAACAAGCTTTTACAAATTTAAAAGAATAGAAGTCATATCTAGTATTATTTCTGACCATAAAGGAATTAAACTTGAAATCAACAACAAAAAGAACTCTCAAGAACATACAGATAGTGAAAACTTAACAACATGCTCCTAAGTGACTGCAAAACTACCAAAGAAATTAAGAATAAAATTTTAAATTTCCTCAAAACAAATGAGAATAAATATACTGAATTCCAAAATCTGTGGAATATAGCAAGGGCAGTATTAAGAAGGAAATTTATAGCAATTAGTGCTCATAAGATTGCAAATAAAAGGAACCAGCAGTTAGCGTAATGGCTATGTCGCTGGACTCCCACGTAGTCGATGGCGGTTCATGTCCCGGACCCAGTGGCTTAAAACTCACACTGGGCACGTGTGCGTGCATGCCCAAGATCCCGAGAGGAGAATGGAGAAGGGATTGCGGCATGACCATCCCCCCTGGGGGGTGATTTCTCACTTTCTGTCTCTATGTCTCTCTCTGTCTGTCTGGCGAGCTCATGCGCCCTATAGCAAAAACCTCTCCAAAAAAAAAAAAGATTGCAAATAAACAACCTAACAATGCATGTCAATTAGCTGAAAAAGCAATAGCAAGCTAAACTAAAAAGTAACAGAAAGAGAAACAATAGATGAGAGCAGAAATAAATACAGAACAAAGAAGTAATTTAAAAAATCAACAAGAAAAGCTAGTTCTTCAAGAGGACAAATATAATTGATAAACCATTTAGAGATTAATAATAAAAACAGAGAAGACCAAGATAAATAAAACCACAAAAGAAATAGGGAACATTACAAGGAATATTGACTACAAAAGAAATACAAAATATCACTAGGGATTACTATGAACAACTATATGCTAACAAGCTAGAAAACCTAGAAAAGTTGGTCAGATTTCTGGACACGACTTGCATACTTAGATTCAATTAGGAAGATATCAAAAGCCTGACAGTCCAGTAACAAGTAATGAGAATGAATCAGTAATAATCTCACAACAAAGCAAAACCCAGGTCCAGATGGCATTACTGCTCAATTATAATTAAAAAAAAAAAAGAATTAACACCTGAACCAGCAGTTAGTGTAATGGTTACACTGCTGGACAACAACATAGTCAACTACAGTTTGAGTCTGAGACCTGACAGCTGTAAAGTTTGCAGGAAAACAGACACCGAGAAAAGAAAACAGAGCACTCCAGAGAGAAAAAAGAACTCTTTTTTCTGCTAGTGGGGCACCAGGAGTTAACACTCTGAAACTCCAGCCCCAGCTATGAGTTGAGCACAGTCTTTTATTAGTGAATTTGAGGAGAGGTGGTTTCAGCATGTTTGGAGTGTCTTATCAGGGAAAAGGCTCAGTGTCTGCCCCATACAGAGCTGGCAGAGAAGCAGGGAATTTAACCTCCTCAAGGCCTCTAGCTGCTTAACAACCCAAGGGAGGGGCAACTAACTCTCAGGGGAATAGAAAGCCCAGGAAGTTATCAGCCCTGGATTTCTTCAAAGGTCACTCATAAATTCTGGGCTGCTCCACATCAAAAACATTCCAGGTGCTTATGCATGCATACTCAAAGTCCAAGAGAAGACTGGAGGAAAAGGAATTTTGGTGTGGTTATCTCCCATGGGGGTGGTGGGGGGGAGTAATTTCTCACTTTCTCTCTCTCTCTCTCTCTCTCTCTCTCTCACTCTCACTCTCTATCTCTCTCTCTCTCTGGTGAACACATGAACCCTATAGTAAAAATCTCTCTCAAAAGAAAAAACAATTAACACTAATTTCCAAACTATTTTAAAAGATCTAAATGAAGAGAATCCTCCCAATCCTATTTTAAGAAGCCAACATCACCTTGATATTAAAAGTAGACAAAGAGGGGGACCAGCAGTTAGCGTAACAGCTATGTCGCTGGACTCCCACGCAGTTGACCGCGGTTTGAGTCCCGGACCCCGGTGGCTTAAACTCACGCTGGGTGCGTGTGTGTGTGCCCAAGATCCCGAGAGGAGAATGGAGGGGAAGGGATTGCGGCGTGGCCATCCCCTCTGGGGGGTGATTTCTCACTTTCTGTCTCTCTGTCTGTCTGGCGAGCGCAAGTGCTCTATAGCAAAAAAAAAAAAAAACCTTTAAAAAAAAAAAAACTCTTAAAAAAAAAAGTAGACAAAGATATGACAAAGAAACTGATATTCCTGATGTAGATGCAAAAATCTTTAATAAAATACTAGCAAACCAAATCCAATAACACATTAAAAAATTATACACCATGACCAAGTAGGACTTATCCCAGGGATGCAAGGATAGTTCAAAATATGTAAAAATAATGTAATACATCAAATTAACAGCAAGAAAAACAAAAATCATATGATCATATCAATTGACACAGAAAAGCGTTTGATAAAGTACAACCCTTCATGATTAAGAACCTCAAAAAAAGCCACAGAAATGACATTTCTTAACACAAAAGGCCATATGGGATAATCCCACAGTCAACATTACACTCAGTGGGGAAAAGTTGAAAGCTTTTCCTCTCAAAACTGGAACAAGACAAGACTGCTTTTTTCTCCACTCCCTTTCAATATAGTACTGGAAGTCCTGGCCAATGCAATCAGACAAGAGAGTGAAATAAAAGGCGTCTATATTGGAAAGTAAGAAGTTGAGTTGTCCCTGTTTACAAATGATATGATTATATATATTTAAAAAATAAGGAATCCACTAGAAAAATCTTAGAAATAATAAACAAATTTAGTAAAGCTTCAGAATTCAAATCCAACATACAAAAGTCTGGATATTTTTGCATTCTAACAATGAATGGATGGATGCAAAAATGAAGAAACTTATTCCATTTTTTTTTTTGGAGAGATTTTCGCTATAGGGCGCGTGCTCGCCAGACAGAGAGAGACACAGAGACAGAAAGCGAGAAATCACCCCCCAGGGGGGATGGTCACGCCGCAATCCCTTCTCCTCCATTCTCCTCTTGGGATCCTGGGCACGCACGCACATGTGCCCGGTGTGAGTTTTGAGCCACCGGGTCCGGGACGCGAACCGCGGTCGACCACGTGGGAGTCCAGTGACATAGCCATTACGCTAACTGCTGGTTCCCATTCCATGTATAATAGCCACAAAAAGAAAAAATATCTAGGAATAAATCTATCCAAAGAAGTGAAAAATCTCCACATTTTTTAATGTGAAAAATCTCTTCATTTTATAATGAAAATTATAAAAAAAATGAATAAATAAGTTGAAACACACACACACACACACACACACAAAAGCTGGAAAGTCATCCTTCATTCATACATTGGAAGAATCAACATACTGAAAATGTCAATATTACCCAAAATGATTTATAAATTCAATTCTGTTCCTATTAAAATTCTAGCAACATTCTTCAGAGATATAGAAAACAATCATAAAATTTGTTTAGAATCACAAAAGACTCCACATCACCAAAACAATACTATACAAAAGAAGTAAGCTGATTTCAAAATATATTACAAAGCCATAACCAAAACAGCATGGTACTAGGGATGCAAGAAAGAGGAGGAACAGGCACATAGACCAATGGAACAGAATAGAGCATCTAGAGATAGATCCAACAACATATAACCAACTGATTTTTGATAAAATCCACAAGACAATACTGTGGAGAAACAGTAGTCTTTGCACCAGTGATACAGGGAAAACTGGACATCCATCTGCAAAAAAATAAATCTAGAGCCCTATCTCTTACCATTTACAAAAATTAACTCAAAATAGATGAATAATTCAAGCATAAAATCCAAACACATAAAAAGTACTATATAAAAACACTGGAGGAACACTTCGAGATATTGGAGTAGGCAAAAATTCCTTAAATAAGATCCCCAAAGGAAGAGCAATGGCACCAAAACTATACAAGTGAAATTGCACCAAGTTAAAAAGCTTCTGCACGTAATCCAATTTTTTAAAAATGGGCAATTTACCTGAACAAGCAATTCTCAAAGGAAGACACACGAATGGCAAAAAAAATATGAAACAGTGGTTCAACCTCTCTAATCATGAGTTAAACGCAAATCAAAACCATATTGAGATATCACCTAACCCCAGTCAAAATGACTATAATAAAAAAATTCAAATAAATAATAAATAACAAATAAACAAACCAGTGAATAAGTGCTGGGAAGGCTCCAAAGAAAAGGGAACCCTTGTGCTCTGTTTTTGGGAATGTAAATTGGTACAGCCACTGTGGAAAACAGTATGGATGTTCCTCAGAAATCTAGAAATAGAATTATCATATGATCTATTAATACCACTATTTGGTATGTATCCAAAAGATAGGAAATCATTGAGAGAGAGCAATGTTCACTGTAACATTATTCACATGAAATCAACCTAGGTGCCCAAAAATCGATAAATGGATTGGGAAAATGTGACACACATATATATATAATGGAATCCTACTCAGCCATAAAGAACAAAATTCTTGGGACCAGTAGTTAGTGTAATGGTTATGTCGCTGGACTCCCATGTAGTCGACCACGTTTCAAGTCCCAGACCTGGTGGCTTAAACTCACGCCGGGTGCGTGTGCATGCATGCCCAAGATCCCGAGAGGAGAATGGAAGAGAAGGGATTGTGGCGTGGCCATCCCCCCAGGGGGTGATTTCTCACTTTCTGTCTCTCTGCCTCTCTCTGTCTTTCTGGCAAGCACACGCTCCCTGTAGCAAAAACCTCTCCAAAAAAATAAATAAATAGAACAAAATTCTATCATTTGACACAAAATGGACAATGGACAAACCTAGAATATATAGTGCTATGTGACATAAGCCAGACTATGAAAAACAAATATCATACCACCACTTCACATATACCAAGTGTCCACAAGCTAAGGTAGAAACTGAAGGACTCAAGAAAGACAAATAGCATATACCCCCAATTAGCATGTTTCAAATGCCTTCAATCTAAGGCAGAAACTAAAGGATTCAAAAGCATAGAAATAGAGAAAGCAATGCCAGACACCAGGGGAGGTTTAGGGAAAGGTGAGGAGGCGGGTTCATTAAAAAAGTAATAATGGACACAAAATTTCATGTGAATAAAGGGAAGAGGCTATTGGATGGTGTATCACAGCAGAGTAAAAATACTGACATTTGATTACATTTTAAATTTATTTATTTTTAAAATTTGCTATAGAGCAGCACACGTACTCACCACAGAGAAGTAGAGAGAGAGAGAGAGAGAGACAAAGTGAGAAAGCAAGCCGACAGGTCCATGTAGGAGTCCAGCACCTTAACCATCATGCTACCTGCTGGCTCCTTAGTTTTTAAAAAACCAGTAAAACTATTAACAAATGCACATAATGTAATGTAATGATTAATATCGAAGAATATGAACATGGGTATATTCTTGTTCATTGTACACTGTATTGCATGCCTCAAAAAAATCAGTCTGTAGCCCACAAAATATACGCCAATTAATTATATGTATACTAGAATTCATAATTAATAGACAAAACTGAGAAAATTACATTAAACATATCAATTTAAAAATGGTGAAAAAAAAACAATAGAATTATATTATTTTTATAAGCTAATGATGAGATAACTAAGAAGTGAGAAATGTGAATAAAAATAAAATACACTGGCCCAGCAATGGTGGCATAGATAGTGGGACACTGCTCTCCAGAGCTGGAGCCACAGGAAACACAAGGGTCAAGATCTGGCACTGAGGGGCCAACAGGTGGCATGGTGGTTAAAGCGCTGGACTCCCACATGATTGATGATGGCTCGAGTCTCAGACCTAGTGGCTTGCTTTATCACTTTCTCTCTCTCTCTTTCTCTCTGTCTCTCTCTGGTAAGTGTATGTTCCCTACAGCAAATTAAAATAATAATAACAAAAAAATAAAATTAAAATAATTCTTAAAAAAAAAAAAAAAAGATCTAGCACTGACCTGAAACACTCTGCTTAATGTATATACTGTACTTCTGGCTGCCTTGAAGGCTGGGAGTGGGATGGATAAACTGCAGTGTGATAAGAGTCTGTTAAGGGTCTCTCTCTTTCTCTCTCTCCTACCTCATTCTCACTCTTTCTTGTTCTTTCTTTTTCTGTCTCATGAAAGAAATAAACTTGAAAAATGTAGTAAAATTTACAGAAATATTAGGTACACAGCATCATAAGATGATGATGTAAATTATTTCAGAATACCAGGTTGGAACTGCTAGGAAATATATGTTGTAAACAAATTTTTTAAGAAATGCGAATTTATAGAACTACTTACCAACAGGTTTTTCACAGACAAGGCCATCTGCCATCGATGTACAAGGGTTAGCTTTTAACCCTGCCACTGCTGCCCTTTCCAGATATGCACAGAACCCAGAATCATTTGGTTCACCAGGAAGCCACTGCAGTGTTGTGTTTGTGAAAGGAGACATGTCTTCCCATCCCCAGTAGGATATATTGATCTTCCGCAAGCCTACCCAAGGTGACACTTTCTGTAAATAATAGAAAAGGGTAAATTTTAAGTCTAAAAATACTATATCATACTTAGCAAACAGTTTATCATTAAAAATTACACTTGAAAAATACATAAAAACTGCCTTTTAATGACTTATTTAGTACCAAGGCTAATTAACAATCTCATCATATTTGGAGAATGATGTTGAATACAATATTATTTTTTAATATTATTTTTTAAATGCAGGTTTTGGATTTAACTACATGATTGGAATCACTTATTTAGCCTTTGTGAGTCAGTTTCCTCTTCTATAAAATTAGGATATAGAGTCAGCACGTGGGGTGGAGGCTGGAGAGGCTGGATCTCACATGGTCAACTTTGTGGTTCAAATCCCAGACCCGTTGGCTTGAAAACAACACTGGGCACATGTGCTTGCATGCCCAAAATCCTAAGAAGAGAATGAGGGGAAAGGATTGCATTGTGGCCATCCTGTGGGGGTCATTTCTCACTTTTTCTCTCTCTCTCTGTGTCTCTCTCTCCAGAAAGTACATGTGCCCTAAAGCCAAAAAGAAGAAGAAGAAGAAAAAAAAAAAACTAAAAAAAATTATTGCCATTACTGCTGCTGTTACTATTACTTCTACTAATATCAATCTAACCAGTAGTGAGACTGGTGAAGAATGAAAAGAAGAATTCCCATTATCTGTACTGGATAAATACAGACGACAACAACAAAAAACAATTAACAATATAGAGTCTGAGCGAAGACTTCATACAGGACTACACACGAGAACTGAGAGAAGAATAACTGTATCTCTACTAATTTCTACCTCTTCTATGACATTTGGACTTTTATGCAATTTTAGATAAACTAATGTCATCTATTTTCATTATTAAAAATATCCAAAAAATGCAATTTTAGATAAACTAATGTCATCTATTTTCATTATTAAAAATATCAAAAAACTAATAAAATCTGACTCTTATGTCTACAGTTTAACTAAAACAAGATGACTAATGTCACATAACTATTTTTATGTTCTCACCAGTATTTCAAAATTAGCTTGAAATAAAAATCCATTCCATATTTACATATTTTAATCAATTTTAAAGTATGTTATTTTTATGATACATGAAATAATAATTTAGTCTTAATCTAAGTTACTATCTTTTATAAAATTCTATTAAATTATAAACATTTTATTTTTATGTACATTATAACATTAATCTTCTAAGATACAAAGTTACCAATATCATATTACAAGATGAAATGGTTACAAAACTCAATATTGTTCTTTTTTTTTTTTTTAACATTATAGACAGTCAGGGTAGAAAAAAAATATGTCTCACTACCATAGTCTTCATATTTTTGAGAGATTTTTGCTATACGAGGCATGCGCTTGCCAGAGAGACAGAGACAGAAAGTAAGAAATCACCCTCCCAGGGGGGAATGATCATGCCACAATCCCTTATCCTCCATTCTCCTCTCGGGATTTCAAGCACACAATCACATGCACCCAGTGTGAGTTTTAAGTTGCCAGGTCCAGGGCTCAAACCATGATCAACTACATGGGAGTTCAGTGACATAACCATTATGCCATCTGCTTGTCCCCTCCATCTTACTCTTTAACAACATAGAAATAAGACAGTTAAACATGGTATCCTAATTATGTTAGATGAATGATCGCTGAAAGCTAAAAAAGGATTGTTGACATAGGCATTTGTATAGTGTATAAATACAATGAATTTCACATCATTCGTAAACAATCAACAAATATTTTTCAATATCTTGGGACCAACGGATGGCATAATAGTTATGTCAGTTGACCACATTTTGAGTTCTGGAACTAGCAACTTAAAACTCAAACTGGGCACATATGAGTGCATGCTCAAAACCCCAAGAGGAGAATGGAGGATAAGGGATTACGGCGTCACCATCCCCCAGGGGGTGATTTCTTGCTTTCTGTTTCTCTGTCTCTCCAGTAAGTGCACATGCCCTACAGCAAAAATCTCTCAAAAAAAAAAATTAAATTTTTTTATGACAGTAAACTTCATATTACCTAGTACTTGTACACACAGTAAGTAATCAAGAAATTTCGCTAAGCAAAGTTTATTAAAATAAAGATGGTGGGACCAGCAGTTGGCAAAATGGCTATGTTGCTGGACTCCCATGTAGTCGACTGTGATTTGAGCCCCAGACCCCGGTGGTTTAAACTCACCCCAGGAGCATATGCATGCATGCCCAAGATCTCCAGAGGAGAATGGAGGAGATGGGATTGCGGTGTGGCCATCCCCCTGGGGGGTGATTTCTCACTTTCTGTTTCTCTGTCTCTCTCTGTCTTCCTGGTGAGCGCATACGCCCTATAGCAAAAACCTCTCAAAAAGAAAGAAAAAAATAATAATGGTGGTTATTTTTCCCCAACCAGCACAATGCTTGAAACAAAAACGGTACTTAATAAATAATGTTTCTAATTGAAAAATAAAAATGCTGCTTCACATTATGATCATCATATATTTCCATATTATTCTGAAAGATATTTTGTTAATAAAAATTCTGTAATACTTTTACAGTTCTTGACGGTAACCGCAGGAATAAATCCAACATAGATATTTCAGATTTATGATTGTGCTTCACATTACTAGAAGTACGCCTATAGTCCTGAACTATCTATAGTAAAGACAAATCTTTTAAAATGAAATATTACTTTCTAACTCATCATGATAAGAATCTGAGAAGAAGGGGAGAGAAACAGAAAAATGAAGCAACCGATAAAACATTTAAAGTAACTATTACTCAGTAAATGAACTGAACAGGCAACTGAAAGTAAAAGATAAATTACTATATAAATTACAGCACAACATAAATCACTGTAACATTTCATTAGCCATTTCCGATAAGTAAATGATCATTTGACCCAAGATATCTCTTTAAAGTACAGGAATTAGTCGATCTTTATTTGCCAAAGAAGAGTTATCTTAAGTTTACATAACTGTAATGACTTAGGATATAATTCATCTTACATAAAGATATGCCTAATGAAATATCACTTTGCAGAAGTTTCCACCTTTGAAATCATGCTAAAGATCTGTTTCCTGATAAAAACAAAACATTCATTTATTGAGTATAATAATCGGCAAACTATCGAGTCTTAAGTTAACAACAAAATAATTTAGTCCCATCTTTGTGACTAATAGTAATAGACCAAATAACACAAGAAATTTTAAAATATACAAGTCCTAAAATAGCATATTTCAAGGTTGTACTGTAAGCAATGAAAATATTTTAAAGAAGGAAAAAAGCAGTAATGCCTAATGTCAAATACTGCACTTTCTAAATCTCAGAGAAAGTGAGTTTGCCAATAATAACATACTCATACGTGCTAGGTATTCAACAGAACTAATTTTCATAGGTTTACTGTAATTGGCCGCCTTTTTTTCTGTAGTTAAAGAAACGAATCTCCCGGCATCATTAAGAAAATAAACAAATCTTGGGTTGCATATACCATATGTTTAACAACAAAAATGTATAACATATACCTTGACGTTTTTCTAAATTATAAAAACCAAAGGGGCTCCTACATGCCACTACATATATCTTACCCTCCAGCCACTAAGCTGGTAACCTTTAAATAAGACGATAGGGGGAGAAATGGAGATTTTCTGGTCACCTTACAAATAGCTTCTTGAGCTGGCTAACTTACAACTCCTACAAAGCTTGCTAGGGCATTCCTCTAGAAAATTCTTTTTAAGGCCACATTAGATGTACATCCAATACCTGCACATATCACCCTGAGTGCATCTATCATTGGCATTATCACATTTCCATATGAGTGAGTTTGTCTCTCTTTCTGATAAACTTTTTGAAAAGGTGTTTGTCTTTTGATGTCTATATTCTCAACAAGCAACAGACTGCAAGTATACTGACGATACTCAATAAATATGCATTAAATGAATTAATATTGGGTTATTCTTTATAGGGAAATAGCTTTAGTTCACAAAAAGCAAATGGTTTTAAGGATCAATAGTTTATATAAATTTAATTAGTATAGTTTTTCCTCTTTGTTCTCCTTTAATCCCAGGCATAAAAGAAAACTATTTTAGGACCAAAAAGTATCATATTGTGATATTCACTTCAAAATATTTAAATATTGGGACCAGCAGTTAGCATAATGGCTATGTCGCTGGACTCCCATGTAGTTGACTGAGGTTTGAGTCCTGGACCCGGTGGCTTAAACTCACGCCGGGCGCGTGTGCGTGAGTGCCCAAGATCCTGAGAGGAGAATGGAGGAGAAGGGATTGCGGCGAGGCCATCTCTCCTAGGGGGGATTTCTCGCGTTCTATCTCTCTGTCCTTCTCTGTCTTCCTGGTGAGCATACACACCCTATAGCTAAAAAACCTCTCCAAAAAAAGAAAAAAAATTAAATATTTTTAAAGTCAGGTGTATTAATAAAGTTGATAAATTACTTTTCCCTTATTCTATAATATAATAAGGGGGACAGTTTTGTTCTATAGACAGAAACTGGCATTAGAACTAAGACTGTCCACTACTGATACTCATAGAAAATATACATGCTAATAATAATAACACACAAAAATTAGAATAGGCTGTGAACAGTGAACTAAATGCCCATACAAAAAATTCAGTTATTCACCATGGAAAAATTAACACACTATCCTGGGGCAAATATTTTTCTACAATGTCAACATTAACTGTTCACCAAATAAATTCATTTATTTACCTAGAATTCATCCTCTATATAAGGATTCCTAGAAACAGTAGTCATAGCAGTAGTGAAAACAAATATTTAAAATAGAAATGAATATGATGATAATCATAGTAAACATAAAATGTATGTACATTTATTATATGCAATATCTCATTTATTGCTCACAATAAACATAAAAACTAGCTATGATTATTCCACTTTACAAATGAGAAATGTAGAGACTGACATGCTCAAAGTTAAGCAATATGCCCAGATTTCATGTTCTCCAACATTTGATGTAACATTTAAAAATCTGTTATACCGGGATCAGCAGTTAGTGTAATGGCTATGTCGCTGGACTTCCATGTAGTCAACCGTGGTGCGAGTCCCGGACCCGGTGGCTTAAACTCACACCAGGTGCATGTGCGTGCGTGCCCAAGATCCCGAGAGGAGAATGGAGAAGGGACTGCGGTGTGGCCATCCTCCTGGCGAGGGGTGATTTCTCGCTTTCTGTCTCTCTGTCTCTTCTCTGTCTTTCTGGCGAGGGCATGCGCCCTATAGGAAAAAAACCTCTACAAAAAAATAAATAAATAAAAAAACAGCTATACCAAGAAAATATTACTTACATGTCTCTGTATAAAGTAATTGGTAATATTTGCTCTGAACATTTTTAAATGAAAAGCATCTCCACCATGCCATACATAATAGAATTTAATTCTTAAATTCTACATACATGCTTTAATTTACTTTATTAATATGAAATGACTCAGTAAGATAATGTAGAACACTGCATTTTCTATGCAAAATATGAGATAATTTATGAAAGTTTATCACCAAATATGCATACGGAACAAGTCCTTCGCCAGTTCCCTTTTTTTTTTGGGGGGGGGAGGTTTTTGCTATAGGGCGCATGAGCTTGCCAGACAGACAGAGAGAGGCAGAGAGACAGAAAGCGAGAAATCACCCCCAGGGGGAATGGCCACACAGCAATCCCTTCTCCTCCATCCTCCTCTCGGGATCTTGGGCACACATGCACACATGCCCGGTGTAAGTTTAAGCCACAGTATCCGGGATGCGAACCGTGGTCGACCACGTGGGAGTCCAGCGACATAGCCATTATGCTAACTGCTGGTCCCCTGCCAGTTCACTTTTAAAATCAAGTCCACTTTTATTTTTAAGATTGCATAAAATAATGTATTTTAAAAAACATACATATTTCCATAATATAAACAAGCATAGATGTTACCTGTTGTGTATACTTTTGTATTTCATCCAGAACAAATTCTACTTCTTTTGAGGTTGTTAATGAAGCAAGATTTCCACTAAGATTATAGCAATAAAGTTTTGCATTGTCATAATTTTCTCTACTAGAATTGATTCTAAGACAAGCATCCCCAATATGACTCCATCCTTCTCCACAAAGATGAGCTAGTCAAGAAAAGAAAATTGTATCTTATTTTTCAATTAAAAAACAAGTTAGTCTTCAATTATTGCAAAATTCTAAATATAACTTCTATATTTCTTTCTATTACTTTAAAAATAAAACATTTAAACATAACATCCCAAACAAAATCTGTCTAATAGTTTGGTGGAAAATGACAACAAAAAATCCTAACTTTTTCTGTAATTACTAAACTTAAGATAACCTATGGTCAGGACCAGCAGATGGCATAATGGTTACGTCGCTTGACTCCCACATAGTTGACTTAGAAATCTGGACCCGACGGCTTGAATCATGCCCAGCTCATGTATGTGCATGTTCGAAATCCGAAGAGAATGAAGGAGAGGAGACTGCAGCATGATCATCGCCACTGGGAGTGATTTCTTGCTTTCTGTCTTTCTATCCAGCGAGCACATGCACCCCCATAACAAAAATCTCTCTTAAAAAGAAAGATAACCTATGGTCTACAATATCTGTTAAAATGTGCTTGCTACTAGCTGTTTTATGCATAAAGTAGTATACTGGCATGCAGTATCTCAATAAGTAAAATCGCTCCTATTTTCTATCCCAAGGCCAATTCTACATAAGACAAGACCACTTTAATAGAAAAAGAACCAGAACATAGCAAGAGCAATTTCCAAGGTATTTCTGTAGGTGAGGCTAACTGACCTCCCAATGTAACTCCAATAACCCAGGTGTACTGTGTGCATTTAGGCTGAATGCTCTGATTCTTTAATGTAAGTTCAGGTAGAGAAGTCTCACTACACTTATGTTTAGTAAACTAGCTATATCTTCTGCTTTTTAATGTTTATTTGTACATTCAGGTTTTTCTAAAGTTTAAACATACTATTCAGTAATAGTAGTTTTTCCATATAGTTAATTTGAACTTGAACTAGCTCCTACTTTCTAAAACACAGGTACACATATATTATAACATCATACTCTTTACGTGCATGAATGCGCTGTTTCGTTACCACACTCGTGTATAAAGTTGGAATGCATTTTTGTTCCATATCACATTAAACACATTAGTGCCTCTGGTACGACATAAAAGGCCTGAGATGAATCAGCGCAATCCTTAGGAATTGTTCTAAAACAGTGCTCAAATTTTTAAAATTTGGTCTTTAACTCTTTTAAAAATAATTGAGGGCTACACATTTTCATATGCATGTTACATCTATTTATTTAGACCATATTAAAACTGATCATTTAAATCATATAGTTATTATCCATTTAAAGTAATTTAAAATCCCATCACAATGCATGATTCCAGCTGCTGTGATGTCTTGTCCCTTTATGCTATAAAAACAGGCCTGAAAAAGGCTGGCAGGTGGAATGGTGGTTAAAGGTGCTGTATTTCCACATAGCTGACCATGGGTCTAGTCCCAGACCTGGTGGATGCTTTCTCGCTTTCCCTCTCTCTCTCTGTCTGTCTCTCTCTGGTCAAATTAAAATAATAATAACAAATGGAAATAAATAAATAAATCTTTTTTAAAAAATAGGCCTGAAGGAAATGTATTCGCAAATTCCTTCTCCAAGCTAACAGTTCAAGTTAGGTCCCTAGTCAAAAAAAAAAAAAAATGGAATGGATTAATGAGTGGCATTCAATAGCCAGAGTGATTGGAGAGAAAACAAATAAAGCAAAATGTTAATTGCAGGATGCAGGCTGTGCTGATTGGGTGTCCTCTATATAATCCTTCTCACTTTTCATAGGTTGGATATTTTTCATAATAAAATGTTGGAGGTAAAAATATCACAATTTAACATGAATAGCATATTTTATTTTAAAAAAAATATAGTCTTCAATCAAAAAGCAAAAAGTTTTATCACTGTATGGTGGGGCATTGATTAAAAAGTACAATGATCTTCTAGGATGACCACATGAGAGGCTTCTGGGTATGCTAGGGTTGTGCCAGCCCAGGATCTAGGGCTGGCTGAGACTGGGGGTGGATTACAGCATCAGGATTCTGTTGGGGGTACTGTCTTTGTCTTTCCTTCTCTGTCTTTCTTGCTCATGGGAGAAATAAATGAACTTAAAAAAACATGAAATTTATTTTCTAAAATAAAGTAAAATAGGCATTTTTTTATTTTTACAAATCTCATGTCCAGCTTAATATAAGGCAACTTAATTCTCATATATGCTTCTACGTTCAATCTGTTGGGTTGTTGGCAAAGTCATGATACATTTTGCATAGAAAAACAGAAAAAAATACGTCAAACTTTTCTAACAAAGCAACGTTTGGGATAGCATATATCAGGTGGTCTTTAGAAAACTTCATGATAAAACAATAATAGAGTAAGAATTTTTGTTCTTGTAAGAGATTTTTTTGCTATACGGTACATGTACGAGACAGAAAGAGAGAGAAAAAGACAAAAATGAGAAATCACCCCCCCCAGAGGGATGGCCAGTCTCCTCTATTCTCGCCTCAGGATCTTGGGAACACTCACACACAGGCCCAACATGAATTTTAAGCTGCAGGATCCAGAACTTGAACCTTGGGAGACGACATGAGAGTCCAGTGACATAACCATTATGCCTTCTGCTGGTCCCAGAATAAGAATTTATAAAACAAATACTTTCAGGCCACCAATAGCATAGTAGGAAAAAGTACTCCCCTACAAACAGTGGGGTCTGGTCACACTGCAATCTCCCCTTCTCCATTTCTCCATCCTGGCAGGATTTGGGGCACACACGCCTGGCATGCTTTTCAAGCCATCACTGCTGAGATTCAACCTCAGTCAACCATGTGGGATCTGGCTTTCCATGCAC
>NW_006203814.1:28259-54253 GCF_000334495.1 Tupaia belangeri chinensis | reverse complement strand
GGGTTGGCCCTTTCTACGGTTTTAAAGATAATTTTTTTAAAGACTAGTTATCTAACTCAACAGTACAGTAAACACAACAAATCATGAATATCTCAAAAGAACTGGAAACAAATATACAATTATTAAACTTTTCTTTTAGAAACAATGATTACACTTTAATATTAATATCTGCTATTGCTTTAATTTTAGAAAATGTAATGCTCTTACCACATATAATTTTCTGTAACAATATTCATGTGTAAACCAAATTTTAAAAGCTACCTGGTAAAGCCTGGCATTCTTGTTGTCGCTGATCCCACTGGCAATTCAAGTTTAGTGAGCAGCTTTTACAACTGGTAAGTTTGTTACAAATCTGTTCATTTCTCACATGACATTTGGTATAGTTTCTGACAGACTAGAAAATTAAAAGATAAATCATGTTATTTTTCACCTTCATACAATGACTCTTAAATGTCACTGCATTTTCAAACCCCTGGTAAACTTTAAAATACAGATTTCAAAATCCAAATCCAATTCGACTGAATTATAATCTCTCTTATTCCATTAGTTTGCCAAATTAAATTAAACTGAGCCTAAAACTGTCTTTTTATATAGTAAACAGCAGCCTAATTTAAGAATTCAAAGGAACTTCAAAAAGTTCATGGAAGGACCAGCAGTTGGTGTAATGGCTAGTTGCTGGACTCCCATGTAGTCAACCACGGTTCGAGTCCAGGATCCAGTGGTTTAAACCCATGCAAGGTGCATGTGTGTGTGTGTGCCCAACATCCCAAGAGGAGAATGGAGGAGAAGGTATTGAGGAGTGGCCATTCCCCCTGGTGGGGAGGTGGGGGAGTGATTTCTCACTTTCTGTCTCTCTGTCTCTGTCTTTCTGGCAAGTGCACACACACTACAACAAAAACCTCTCCAAAAAAAAAAAAAGTTCATGGAAAATTGAAGCATGAGTTTATTTTGGTACAAAAAAATTTAAAATCCATGCATAGTTTTTAAAAATATTCATTTTCGGGGCTAGCAGGTGGCGTGGTGGTTAAGGGCCCTAGACTCCCACATGGCAGACCGTGGATAGAGTCCCAGACCTGGTGGCTTGCTTTCTCACTTTCTCTCACTCTCTCTTTATCTCTTACAATGTCGCTCTCTGGTCAAATTAAAAAATAAGTAAATTAAAATAAAGTTAAATAAAATAATTCTTTAAAAAGCATTCATTTTCCATAAATTTTCTGGGGATCCCTCGTACATTCTTATAACAAGTAACTGAGTTTCAGCCAGTCTCAGAAGTCAAGCTTCAGTCAATCACAGACTACCAACTGATCAAACTATGTGCATATACAGCAAATGCCTATTGCACTGTCACCAAATCTGGCAAACGTTGAGCTGTAATCAATCACGTTCTTTCTGTATTGTCACTTCATTTTTCTGTCTATAAATACTTTCTGCACATTGCTGGAAGGAGCTCTCTAAGTCTCTCCTGGCTCAGAGTGTTAACTGATTCATGAATCCTTCTTTGCTCAAATAAATTCTGTTAAATTGTTCAAAGGTTTTCTTTTAACAAGTTAAACCATTGTTCTTGTAATTGCTGTAAGTGCTTATCGAAAAACAGTGTGTACAAATTACACAATATGAAACAAAACTAATGAAAACTTCCCAGTGAATTTGAAAACAGGCTTCTAATTCAATAAGTAAAAGCCTATGCACAAAATCATTCCCCTCAATAATGACATGAAATGATTCTAGCTTTAACAAAATTATCATGCAAACCACATGAAGAATAAATGATTAGTAAAAGTTAGAGATACTTTTATGTATTTGTCACCTTCTTTGTTGAAGCTACAAAGAACCTGTAAAGTTACATTTTTTTTTCAACCCTACTACATGACCTAATCATATTTCAATTAATTCTGGCACTGAAAGAATCAAGTTTATAGATCAAATAAGAAAAACAAAAACATATACCCAGGTTCAGATACTCTATGCCAATAGAACATGTATAAAAGCAAAAGAGTTCAGTCTAATGAGTCAATAGTTACAATTTTCCTCCACTTTAAGTTTCAAATAGTGTCTTAGAATAGAATCACAAAACAAATATTTTTAAATACTACTGGCTACTGGAGAATTTTTTTGGACGATACATTCAAAAATTTTCATTTAGTTTCACATTCCCTATTCTTTATATTTAACTCTGCTATCTTGAAAGATAAGTGGCTACGTCAGTTGATTAAAGTTTCAGAAAGAGTAATGTATATTATATTTAGCTGAATGTCTGTAGCACAGTTTAAGTTTTATTTAAACCACTGCCTGACAAAATAATTTTTAATCCTACTAAATAATTCTTTTAAAATGTTTCTTTCTGTTTGTTGATATCTTCTAAAAACATGGATGTTTTGATACTATTTCCTTAAGAGCTTAACTTTAGCCACTTCTAGTCCATTTAATCTACCATAAAATATTGCATTTATAAATTTTCAGTAGTTCTTTATCTAAAGTAAAGTTTTAACACTATAGATAGTTTGAGCTAGATAATTATTTGTTGTAGAAGGGCTGTTATTAATATCCTACTATGATGAGCAGCATCCTTAGCCTCTACCTGCTAGATGCCAGTGGCAGCCCCAGAGTTATAATACCCAAAAATGTCACCATATAATGCCAAATGTCCTCTGCAGGACAAAACCACATCCAATCGAAAAACAGTAACATAACAACTGATAAAAAGGAAACTACCACTATCAACACCACAGGTAAAACTTGCATACAAAATGTGTAAGCAAAACATTTAGATCATACTACTATGAATGCATATCTGACAGAAATCCCATAGAAATTATTTCAATACGAAATCCCATAGAAATTATTTCAATACCTATCAACTTCCATCAGCACACACACAAACACTTGCAATCATTTTTTTAAATTTAGTTTCTAAAAATATTCTTAGTCTTTCCCATGAAAAATCAAAGGTTACTGGATCCAAAATGAAAACTAGACTGACAAACCTGAGCAAGAAACTGCAGACTCACTTTACAATGTACCAAGAAGTGAATGAGTCCCTACAAGATTTCTAAATGTTATAGTGTGGGTGTTTGGGGGGATAGTGCTATTAACTAGTAAGCTAATTATTATAAAGCAGCCATGTTAATTTCATCACCATTGAGTCAAATATACTAACCACACTGCAGTTACTGTTTGCCGAAATACATTTTTTGTCATCACACCACTGACACCCATTTGTATTGGCAGTGCAGCTGGCACAATCTGCATATCTGTAACACCTGTCATCAGAAGCAGCTGTAACACAAATGAGAGACAGAGCCTATCAAGATGAAAAAGGAAATATCACACTTCCTATCTCACAAATTTACAACATCTATTTAAGAATCACTAAGACATGTTTTAACCAAAAAAAGACACTGAATATCAAAATAAGGTTTTTTTCAAAGAAAAAGGTTTAATACAGATTTGAAATTCACATCATAAATGATAACAGTTATGAAAGATCCTTCTCTTTATGCATTCAGCTTCTACATTTTTATATTTTAACTCATCATCTTTTTCTCTGTACTTCTCTATTGAAAAAAAAAAGGTGACTTTAAAAAGATGACTTTTCAGTCATTTTTTCTAGCAGTTACATTAAAAATGTGACTGCCTCCTTCTATCCCTAACAGTATAGAAAGGTTACTCCTACATATAAGCTAGGATGGTTACCATTAAAATGTTCAAAATATGCACTTTAACTTTATACCAATGTCTAGGTATTATTTATAACTTCCTTTCCAGTCATCCCCAAGTATACCATTAGCCATACATCCTTATGGTTAGAGATATTATATTATACTTTCTGGTTTACTGTCAACTTTTGGATATGTGTGCGTGTTGGTATGAAGAAGGTATGTTGTGCATGTGTGTTTCTAATCGCTCTAGATTGTTAAAGTTTATCCTTCAGCAATTTTTTTTTCTAAGAGGGGGTATAAAAAATAAACTCTGAATTCTTCAACATAAAAAAAAGAAAACCTGTGGTTTACCTTTAAACTCAAATGCCAATATGGCTGGAAATAGGATTCTAGGTTTAAAGCCTTTTCTTACAGAACTCCCAAAATACCGCTCCATTGGCTTCTAACATCCAGTTTGTCCAGTGATAAGCCTGTTGTCAATCTGATTCTTGTTGCTTTGTAGGTTATGATTCTCCTCTCTTTGGAAGCTTTCATTATTTTCTCTTTATCAATGGAATTCAAAAATTTTACCAAATGTGTCTAGGAGTGGGTCTCTCTACATTGACCTTACTGGGTACTCAGCAAGCACTGACAATATTGAGCCTTGACTATCTCTGTAGCTCTAAAAAGTTATTTTCAATTATTTCCTTAATCACATCCTCTTCTCCATTCTCTTTATTATCTTTTTCTGGAACTCCTATTAATGAATGTTGTAACTTCTGGATCTATCTTCTTTATCTCTTAATCTTTCCTCATTTATTGTCTCTTTGGTCAGATGTATTGTATCCTTTGAGAATTCTTTAATTCAACATTATGGACTGTTCATTCTTTCCTCCAGTAGGTCCATTTTACTACTCAGATCATCTACTAAATTTTTATTTTCCAAGACTTCTGGATGGTAATTTTTTTGTATTTTTGGTTTCTTCTAGTACCTCTCTGATATTAATCACACTTCTTCTAAAGTGTTTTTCTGCATCCTATTTTAAGTTTGCTTCATTTGCTTCGTTACCTCTTCTGTTTGCCGCATTTTGTGTTCCTCTTCCTCTGTTTTTCTTAAAATATCAGCAACTCCTGATGAAATACTCAAATATGTGTGGGAAAACATTTTATAATTATCATTGAAAACAATCTCTGAGCCATCACTGGTGAGTTCCTCAACTTCATGCTTTGTATCTACCACAGCATTACCCTGAGAGGTTGAGTCCTTCACCTCCAGCACTGAGGTCTCTTCTCTCTCTTCTTCTTCCTCTATTTCTGAGTTCTCTTCTCCATCTTTTTGTGAAATTCTTCTTCCTCCTCCAGTTCTGAGATCTATTCTCACTCTTCATCCTCCTCCTTCAACCCTCAGGACACTTCCTCCATGTCCTCCACCTCTGAGGCCTCTTCTTCCTCCAGGTTGGGTTTTTGTTTTATTTTTTGTTTTGTTTTGTTTTGATGCTGAAGACTATTCTTTCTGGCCCTCCTCCTTGCTTAGCAAAATTTACCTCTTTAATAAAAGAGAAAGCTCAAGCCATCACTCGCTGTTCCTCCAACTCCATGCTTGCAATCTGTTAGAATTTTTCCCATTTCTTCTTAAATTCTACATTTTCTTTCTTCATAATTTCTGTCTTAATTTTGGGAAGCACATCTTTCAGTAATGTTTTTCATAACAAATTTTTGGCTGATGATTTTCTGAGGCTTTTTATGCCTTAAAATGTCTTTATTTCACTATCACATGTAAATGCCAACTTAACTTGGCATAGAAACGTAGGTTCAAAATCATTTTCTCTCAGAATGTTGAATACCTTACTCCACTGCTTACTAATATCCAGTGTTACTAACGAGAACTCTGCTGCTAGGGTCAGTACTGCTCTTTGATTGAGCAAGGCTTTTTCCTCTCTGGAGGCTTTCGGGATTTTCACTTCATTCTTGAGGTTTCTAAGTTTATTTCCTTTCCCATTTCTTTTACTAGTTTACCTTCACCACTACGTCTGCCTGATTTGCTACTGAGCTCATCTATTACTCTTTTAAAGGTTAAACATTTAATATTGTCAACTACTTTTGAGTTTTGTCCTTTATTTTCTCGGCCAACCCTGTTTTTAGTGAAGCTACATCTTTTATTTGTTATTCCTCTTCCCTGCTATTGCTATTCTCCGAACTTTTCAATTCAGGTATTGTATTTTCTCCTCTTAAAATCTCCTTTAGGTCATCTTTAAGAGTTGCCTTAGTTCTTCTAACATCAGGTCTTGGATTCCCATCAAAACCTTAAACTTTTTGTAACAACTGCTGATATGTTTTCACATATTAAGTCCAATATTGGGGCCATCTCTTCATCAGTATCCATTAAGCCCTTCTGATCAACACAAGTGATATTTCTCTATTTCTTCATGAGTCTAGCAATCTCTGTACACTGGACATTGTGGCTATGTTATTAAACTGAATTTTGTCTCTTTCCTGAAGAAAACTTTTGTTCTTATAGGCCTACTAGGTTCCAGAAATTCAAGGCTCTTAAAACATGTCCATCACTTTCTGTGCCTTGACCAGGAAGATGAGCTCGCTGCACAGCAACTGTTGCTGCGCTGTGTCTCAGTGCCTAGGAAAGACAGGATCCCACCTGGAAAGCCAGCCTATGGAGGAAGGAACTGGTACGTAACCAAAGGAGAGAAACCAAAGGAGGGAACCGACAGATTCAAGAGCTCTCCTAAAGGTTCTTCCCCTCCTCTCGTGGATTTCTAGGCCCAAAATAAGTTTTTTAATATGAACATAATATCAACATTCTAGCTTAATTGTGTTTTGCAGGATTTCAGATATCTTCTAACTCCATCTTAATTATGCAATCCATCAGGATCCTAGAATCATTTTAAATTACACATTTGGGTAAAAGAACCGATAGGTATTTACTGACCAAAATGTGTTATTATACATCCAAAAGAAAATATCAAAACAAGTACTCATTATTTATCACTCTTTTATAAAGGTATTTAGATACTTAAGCGAATATGGATTAGCAAAAAATTGAAAATACATTTGTTAATTATAGCATCAAAAATCTATAAATGCCTTCACCTACAACAGTGATTTTATGCCAAATAAGTAAATATTGACTGGTAATTTTCTATAAGTCTAATTTATTTACTGAACATTTCATAAGGAATATAAAATTAAAACATTGATCATCAAATTACAGTAATATGTTTGACTTCATAATGTGATTTGGCAATAATTCAAGAAAAAATACCGAAGGAAGAATAAATTACTTAATTTTATTTCTCTGAAGCACACAGTATTTCTTTGAAATGACATATACGGAAACATTTTAAATATATTGTGAAATATGTCCTATACATGACCAAGCTACATCTATCTT
The DNA here is from genome assembly GCF_000334495.1 of Tupaia belangeri chinensis. NCBI lineage: Eukaryota > Metazoa > Chordata > Mammalia > Scandentia > Tupaiidae > Tupaia > Tupaia belangeri. The sequence goes on along the minus strand of NW_006203814.1, from coordinate 47,209 downwards.
ATATATATATGTATATATTTTGCTATACATACAATGTATACAAATTTAAAAACTAAAAATAACGAGTAAATACATTAATTCTTAGTCACGGCTAAATTCAAACATCAGAATTCCTAACTAGTGAATTCTAATTTTTAACATCTAAAAGCTACTAAGGTCATTCTGATAAGCAGAAGGCATCCCTATTTCTGTATAAATAGAGAAACTTTGCTGCCAGAAAGGAGGAAATAGACTTACCTGTTTTAGGTGGGCACTTTGCTCTAAGAATATTATTGGTACTACCAGATTCCCAAGATTCACAGTGGTTTTTATTCCAAACACATTTTATCCCTGGACCAGCATTTTTACAAAGTTCTTCATCTCTGAAAGCCTTGCAATTTGGAGGCTTGTATACAAGGATATCATTAAGAAGTACACTAGAAAATCCCCCAAATATGTACATGGACCTAATAAAAACAAAGGAACAATCTTATAGAAACAGTATTAACAGCCTCTATCTAATTAATTATTTTTTAAATGAACATAAATTTAAATATTTGTTTTAGTGGGGCTTCTTTGAGATTTTTTTTTTTTTTTTTTTGGTATAGGATGTGTGTGCTCGCCAGAGGCACAGAGAGAGACAGAGACAGAAAGTAAGAAATCACCCTCCAGCGGAGATGGCCATACTGCAATCCTTCTCCTCGGGATTTTTGGGCAACAGACATCTGTGTCCAGCTTGAGTTTTAAGTTGCCAGGTCCAGGATTCAAACCACAGTCTACTACGAGGGGTGCAGCAAGGTAACCATTATGCCATCTGCTGGTCTCTTAGTGTTTATTTTTAAATACTTGTGACTTCACAGTTCTTTAAAATTATATATTAACACAATATAATGCAAAAAAAAAAAAGAATTATTATGATTTATAAAAATCCCTCCAAATAAAATGTGAACTATTCTAGAAATCTTAATGCATTAAGGAAACATTAAGGGGACAACACATGGCATGGTGGTTACGATGCTGGACTTCCACATGGTCAACCATGGCTCGAGTCTCAGATCCAGCGGCTTGAAAATCATGCTGGATATGTGTGCATGCATGCCCAAAAAACTAAGAAGTTAATGAAGGAGAGAGATTGGGGCATGGTCATACCTCTTAGGGGTAATTTCACACTTTCTATCTCTTTGTCTCTCTCCAATGAGTGCACATGCCCTGTGACAAACCCTACAAAAAAAGAAAATTAAATATTAAAAAACACATTTATTGGGACCAGCAGTTAGTGTAATGGCTATGTCGCTGGACTCCCACGTAGTCGACTGTGGTTCGCAACCCGGACTCGGTGGCTTAAAACTCATGCTGAGTGTGTGTGCATGCGTGCCCAGGATCCCGAGAGGAGAATGGAGGAGAAAGGATTGCGGTGTGGCCATCCCCCCGGGAGGTGATTTCTCACTTTCTATCTCTCTGTCTCTCTGTCTGTCTGGCAAATGCACGCGCCCTATAGCAAAAACCTCTAAAAAAACACACACACATTTATCAATAATGCATGAAAAAAGGAAGAGATTACACAGAATTCTTTGAGCAAGAAAATAACTACTGCTATAAAAAGGTAGGAAATATTTTTTTAAGAAATAGATATTAGCCAGACCAGCAGATGGCTTAATGGTTATGTAACTGGACTCCCATACAGTCGACCATGGTCCAAGTCCTGAACCTGGTGGCTTAAAACTCACGCCAAGCATGTGTGCAAGCATGCCCAAAAGCCTGAGGGAAGAATGGAGGAAAAAGGATTGCGGCATGGCCATCCCCCTTGGGGAATGATTTCTCACTCTGTCTCTGTCTCTCCAGTGAGCGTGCACACCTATAACAAAAACCTCTCTCTCGAAAAAAATAGCTATATATGAATAAAATGTTCTTTAGAATTTCTATTTACAATGATAATTTTAGAATAAAGGCATAGAATTTAGAAATCAATACATAGAGCTTATATTGTTTATCTCTTTTTTAAAAATTAAGAATAAAATAAAGGTTTTCAAAATTTCAACATGAACAGAGGACCTAAACAAAACAAAATTAAATCCCGTGACAAAAAAAATTTGACATGGCTTCAAACCGCATAATTTTTATTTTTAGAGGTATTATTAATATAAAAGGAAATGATAAAAAATGATTTGATAGTAACTTTGGGTTTCATTTTTTTTGTTTTGGGGGGGTTTTTGGTAGAGGTTTTTTCCATAGGGTACATGTGCTTTCTGTGGAGAAAGAGGAAGAAACAGTGAGAGGGAAAGTTAGAAATTACCCCCCCACACACCAGAGGGTATGACCATTCCACAATCCTTTCTCCTCCATTCCCCTCCTAAGGTCTTGAGCACACGCGCACACATACTGGCAAGAGTTTCAAGCCACTGGGTCCAATACTCGAACCACAGCAGGCCATATGGGAGTCCAGTAATGTAACTACTCTTCCATCTATTGGCCCATAATAGAAACTCCTATTATTTAAAAAAAAAAAAAAAAGGCAAAATAAAAATTAACCTGGGGGTAGCAGGTATGTGGTGGCTAAAGAGCTAGATTCCCACAAGGTCAATTGTGATTTGAGTTCTGGAACAGACAGTTTAAAACTCATGCCAAGCACATGTGCACATATGACCAAAATGCCAGGTGAGGGCATGGTCATCCTCCATGGAGTCTGATTTCTTACTTTCCCTCTCTCTCTGTTTCTCTTTGGCTAGAACATGCACCCTATGTCAAAAAAAAAAAAAAAATTAAAATAAATACATTTTTTAAAATCCCATTTCAACAGAGAAGCTGTAGAGATTTTGTTTCACACTGAATTTTATTTATTACTTGAAAGCCAATTGATATTTCACATAGTTTGTGGTTAAAAAAAAGTCATTTTATGGGAACAGTGGAAAAGTTTTACACAATTATAATAAGGTGGTAATAAAATGAATTTATAAAAATGTCATTCTGAATTACAAATTTTAAATTAATGAATTAGCTACAATTATTTTTTGTCTCTCAAGTCCAAACTACCAAATTTTGCTACAGAAATAGAACAATTATATTAACTTAAGGGGAAAAGACAACTTGACCATCCACTCTAATTTCTCACTGGATATAAGGATATTAAACAGATTAGTCAGAAATCACATATTTAGGGACCAACAGATGGCATAATAGTTATGTCACTGGATTCCCACATAATTGACCATGGTTCAAGTCCCTAACCCAGCCCCTTAAAACTAATGCTGGGTACGTGTGCATCCATGCTCAAGACTCCAAGAGGACAAAGGAAGAGAAAAGATTGCGACATGGCCAACCCCCCGGGGGGGGGTGATTTCTCACTCTCTGTGTCTCTGTCTCTCCAGTGATGCATGTACCCTATAGCAAAAATCTCTCTCTAAAAAAAGAAATCATGTACTTAATGACAGAACTAAAATACAAATCTAATTTTCATTATTCTTGTTTTCCTTGATAAAAATTTAGGTCTAGCCACTTTAGCATTTCAGTTCTATTTTTTCAAAGAAGGACTCATTCATTATTTGCTCTTCAGAAGAAAGAAGGTAGAATGACTTAAAATATACACACACACATACACACACACACACACACACACACACACACGCACACACACACAAACACAATTAAACAAGAAAAAATAAAGGATATGGTTAAGAAGCCAAAATGTATTCCACTCTAGAGTAAGAATATATTAAACCCAATGTTGTTAAGTGCCAATGTAACTTTGAAAACAAATCACAGAATATGTAGTAAGTATAACTGATATTTCAGACCCTTTAAAAACTGAGAATGAGCTTTTACCCATTAATTACTACTGCAGAGTGTCCAAATCTGTTGACATCTCTATGAAGATTTGGTTTCGGTAATATTTTCCATTCATCACAAGCTATGAAAAAGAAAACAGAAAAACAAAACATTAAATAAAAGAATAAATTAAGAGGCTAGGTCCATAGCCTTCTGTTTCAGGCAGCCAGATCCTACATGGCCAACCTGTACAGCTCAAATCACAGACTGGGTGGCTTGACAAACATGCAAGCCATGTGTGCATATGTGCCTAAGATCTGTATGGGAAGGACGAAATGTAGGAGAGGGATTGCTGACTTTCTCCATGGTGGGGCCTTCTCTCTCTCTCTCTCTCTCTCTCTCTGGTGGCAGATGTGCCCTTTAACAAGATTAATCAAGAAAAAGAATAAAAACAAATTGTATAAAATAATCACTGGCCAAAATAAAGAAACAGCAATTAAAATCAGGAAGCAAAATAATTACTTTCATTAATTTACCTTGATCTACAATGTAGCATTATTACTCAACTAGCATTATTCCTTAAATAAAAATAACTCATGTGAAAATCCCCACAAATAAATTTAATTATATGCAAAAAGTAAAATTAAATAACTGAAATTAAGTGTACTTTGCATTCTAATATAATTTCAATAACACATTTTTATTAACTATGCCAAATTAAATATATGAAGACTCAAGATAATTAATGTAGGACACACCTTTTAGAAAGGTAAATACTAAATCATATATTACATGCATGTATACAAAACATGGTATATATAAAATTCACTGAAAGAATATCTGAAAATACAACCATTATAACAAAACATTTAAATCACTTTAACACTTTGATATTTTAAAAGTATAGTTTTAATTTCATACAGAGGACAATGATTTCAATTGGAAAAATCCTATATAGAAATAAATAATTCATGAACCATATAAAAACTATAGAAGGAAAATAGTTAAGAAAAATTTGTATCATTTCAATATAACTTCAATAAGTACACATAAACTAACATAGATTTTTGAGATTTCTAATAATTCAGCATTCTGTGATGAGAACATTCTCAGGATGATGTTCTGGATCTCATCTTCTTAGGTAAGCCATATCTAAAGTCAGGCCTTGGCATTTAATAAAAACTCACAAGTGTAAACAAGTCTTTTAAAAACAGCTTTTGAATGTAGCATAGAAGCATTAAGAAACAAGAAAACAGCTTAAAATACAGTTAGTTGGATAAGTTAAAGGATTAATGAATTACTTGTTCTCCTACTTAAGCACTAATGACTATAACACCATTAATAAAATTAATTTGGTTTTAATTCAATATTCTTACTATTTAAGATAAAGGAAATTGTAAAAACCAGAATCATAGTTCAGAACATAGAGCTGGAAAACTGAGAACAATAAAATATATCTTGAGTTGTATTTCCCAGAAAAAGGTATTTCTTTCTTTTTTTTTTTTTGAGAGATTTTTGCTATAAGGTGAGTGTGCTCGCCAGAGAGACAGAGAGAAGGAAAGCAGAAATAACTCTTCAGAGGGAATGGCCACACCACAATCCCTCCTCCACTCTCCTTTGGGGATCTTGGGCACATGCACATACACGTGCCAGGGCAAGTTTTAAATTGCCAGGTCTGGGACTCAAACCATGCACGACTACAAGGGAGTCCAGCGAGGTAACCATTACACTATTTGCCAGTCCCCAGAAAAGAGTATCTCTCAGTTTGTATAATCAAAGTATGTTGTCTGCTCTCAAAGGAGAGAGTACAAAGTCTCAAAAACCAAACTTAACTTTATTTAACCCAGTATTTTCTCAATGATTTATCCACAGAAGCACTGTACACATAATACCTATTAACATACCCAGGAGGCAATGCTCTGAGAAGATCACATTTTAGGTAGTACTATTTTACGCATGAAGATTTAAGATTTCAATTTAAATCAAACAACTGTTTGAAAATTAAACAATTTTACATGTTTGAGTTGGTTTTTTAAGGTACATTAAGTGCATGTAGCACTTAAAACTTCCAAGGTGCTTTCATCTATTGACACATAAATTAAAGCAGTCTTTAGTGAATGTGATAGAACAAATTATATTCTATATTATAAATATAGAATTAGACATACCGTATGTTTTTCTTTTCTTTTGGAGAGGTTTTCGCTATAGGGCGTGTGCGCTCGCCAGACAGACAGAGACAGACAGAGAGACAGAAAGCGAGAAATCACCCCCCAGAGGGGATGGTCACGCCGCAATCCCTTCTCCTCCATTCTCTTCTCAGGATCTTGGGCACGCACGCACACGTACCCGGCGTGATTTTTAAGTCACCAGGTCCGGGACACGAACCGTGGTCAACTACGTGGGAGTCCAGCGACATAGCCATTATGCTAACTGCTGGCTCCCGACATACAGTATGTTAAGCAATTTGTGTAAGTTACTGTTGATTATTTTTGGTTTTCATAATCTAGGCTTAAAAGTATATTGATAGGATTCTAAAATATTAATCCTATTTGGAAAGGAAGGGTGACCTGTGAAGGACACAGCCTTTGATAAAGAAAGTGAAGGAATGTTGCCTCAGTTGATAGATTAGGGCAGGCAGATTTCAACCATTCCACCAACCCCAATATACACACACCCCACATATGCATGTTCGCAGCAGTATTATGCACAATAGTCAAAGGATAGAAACAACCCAAATAAATGTCCATTAACAAATGAATGAATGAACAACCTGTGGTGTACATATGATGAAATAGTACTCAGTCATAAGAAGAAATGATGTACTGATAGATGGTACATCAGAGATTAACCACAAAAATATTACGCTCAGTGGAAGAAGCCAGACAAGACCACACGTTATATAATTCTATTCATATGAAACTGGTAAATGTATAGAGACTGCAAGCAGAGTGGCAGTTGCCAGGGACAGGAGTGAGAAAGGAATGGGAAGTGAATGTTTAATGGTTATGGTGTTTCCTGTTGGGATGCTGAAAAGGTTTCAGAGCTGAATAAAAGTAGTGGTAGCACAAAACTATAAAGATGCTAAATGTTACTGATGTATTCACTGTAAAGTGGTTGATCCTATGTGAATTTAACCCCAGTTAAAAATTAAAAAGTACCTAAGAGATACAACTCAAACTGCACATCTAAATGAAATTAAAAGAATGCTAGAAGCTTGTCAACGACTGTAAAATAATCAGTGAGATCTAACTAATTAGATGATCACTAACCTACTGATCAAATTACACAGCTAACATAAATGAGTAAAAGCTCAAAACACAGGGACATAGTGGTTAAGGTGCTGGACTCCCACTTGGCCAACTGTGGTTCAAGTACCAGACCCTATGGCTTGTTTTCTTACTTTCCCTCTCTCCCCCTCTCTCTGGTGAGTGCATGAGCCCTGGAGCAAATTTAAAAATAATAATAATGATAAATAAAATTAAATACATAGTTCTTTGTGGTGATGGGAACTCAAAACACAAAAGCACTTGGCTTCCAATATCATTCACTTCAGTAAGCTTCTTCCTAATAAGGAAATGTTTGCTTGCATAATGAAAAATGAACATCTCAAACGAGTAACCATGGTGAGTACTAGGACGCTATCTTCCAAATATTTTTCATGTTATTTTTTAATAATATTATGTCCTGAAAGATAGGATCAAGAGTAAAACATGAATTAGTTTGAATGTTTCAGTCTATAGAAAAGAAACTGAAAACGCATCAACTAATCTTAATTAAGAATAGTACAAAAATATATGAAATTCAGGTTAACAGATTTATGTAAAACCTAGGATAAAGGATCATTACTATTTAATTAAGTAATTCAAGAAAGATGTAACTAAGATTCAATTATACAATGGCATTGTGAATATAAAGTTGGTAAGTCTGAGTTCCAGCCCTATAGGAATAACAATTGTATATGATACATGTTAAAACAGTCATACAAACAGTACTACAGAACCCAAAGAGGAAAAGCAAATAGTTGCTTCTTATGGTTAAAGAAATATTTTTTAGGCCCAGCCACTGTGGCACAGACAGTGAGGTGCTGCTGTGCAATACTGGAGCCATATGGGAAGGTCTGAGGTTTGGATGTCAGGTCAACCTGAACTCACAAGGCTGGAAGGCTTGGAGGGATCACAGTGTGTGAACCCTGTCAGGTGACCCTGGCTCTCTTGCTCTCCCACATGTGATAAATAACTTTTAAAATATATATATATTTTAATTACCATAATGAGGCCAGCAGATAACGTAATGATTATATCACTGGACTCCCACATAGTCAACTGTGGTTCGAGTCCCAGACCTGGCGGCTTAAAACTCATGCTGGGCACATGTGGGTGCATGACCAAAAACCCGAGAAAAGAATGGAGAAGGAATTAAGGCATGGCCATCCCCTGTGGGGTGATTTCTCTCTCTCGCTCTACTTTTCCAGCAAGCAAACATGCCTTATAGCAAAAATCTCTCCCTCTAAAAAACAAATTACCATAACAATGTATCAATGTATTTAAATTCACCAAAGAATTCATAAAATCCTTTCATCTCTTTAAATGGATAAGGATCCTCATATAAATTGCATGCCCTTTTATCTAATAAAAGTAATGTTATATGTTTATAAATGCTATATAATATTCAATTCTAAAACAACTCTGAGAAGTAAATATTCTTGTCACCATGTTGTAATTAAGGAAGCTAGATCTTTAGAAGTTGGGCACCTTCCTCAAGATCAATAAATGGCAAAGTGAGTAATCAAAACCAGATTTTCTTAACTACTCCCCATACTATCAACATATTCAACATACCTTTTTTTTTTTGGAGAGGTTTTTGCTATAGGGTGGGTCTGCTCTCCAGAAAGACACAGAGAGACAGAAAGCGAGAAATTACCCTCTAGGGGGAATGGCCACGCCGCAATCCCTTCTCCTCCATTCTCCTCTCTGGATCTTGGGCATGCACACACATGCACCTGGCATGAGTTTAAGCCACTGGGTCCGGGACTCGAACCACGGTTGACTACATGGGAGTCCAGCACCATAGCCATTATACTAACTGCTGGTCCCAACATATCTTTTTGATAAACACTGATTTCATAAAATTTTTTTATATTATGGTTTTTAAAAGTACACAATTCCTGAAAACAACAACAACAAACAAAACAAAACCTTGGATTACAGTAATAAAAACTTAATTATGAATGAGGGAAATTAATTTAGACAAAAGATAATAAAATCTACATCTTGGGGCTGGCAGGTGGTGTGGTGGTTAAGGGCACTGGACTCCCATATGGCCAAGCATGGTTCAAGTCCCAGACCTAGCAGCTTGCTTTATCACTTTCTCTCTCTCTCTCCCTCTCTTCCTCTGTCCCTCTCTGGTCAAAATTTTAAAATAAATAAATATAAATGAATAAATAAACAGTTAAAGAAAGAAAAAACAACACTTCTACTTCTAGAAGATTTTTTTGCCTTTTAATGTACGTAGTAGTAGAAAGCAGAACTTTATTACTAAGACATCACCCTCAATTTTACTAAAAGGTGTTTTGGTGTTTTGGTTATATATAACATTTGTGGTAGATACTGTTGCTATTCAACCAATACTCTAGTTCTCTTTTCTAGCACAAAGTAGCATGTGAATGCCCAAAATCCCAAAAAAGAAGGATAAATGGAGGAAAAAGGATTGAAGTGTAACCACTTACCATGGGAGAGGGTAGCGCTTTCTCACTTTTCCCTCTCTCATACTCTGCCTCTGATGAGCAAGTAAATTAAAAAAAAAAAAAAAAAAAAAAAAAACAAGAAAGAAAGAAAGAAAAGAAAAGAAAGAAAGAAAGAAGATGGAATTGAGAGTTTGATTAGACATTGCCGGGCTAGCCAGGAACCCATCTTTGGTGGTAGGTAGGGTGCAGACAGCCTTTGGCATAAGGTAGTTGTCATCCAGTTTCCAAAACTTAAACCAGTGACAAATAAGAAAGGTTTTGCCAATCATAAGGAATACTCTAGCAAGTGTGAAGTATCGGATTTTTTTTTAAGTATGGTTATAAAGTGGTAACTATTAAGATTGCAGAGTGCCAGGTGCAGCGCCACCCCCAACTTCAACAGCTACGGGCCCTCATTGGTCTGGTGCACTCTCACTCCTCCAAGCGTGCAAGTGCACAGCCCATGGCCCACGCTCTCGTTTCAGAAGCACTGCTGCTGCAAGCAGAATGAAGACCAAAAGAAGTTCCAAAAAGAAGTGACAAGAAAAAAGAAGTGGTAGTAAATAAGTGCTAGGAAAATATATGATAGAAGCGAGGTTCAGGAAAAGTTTCAGATAGATGGACTCTATTACTTAGTAAGTAGTGAGTGACTGACAATCTCACACCCAGCAGATGGCTGCTGCACCGCCCTGTACGGCTCAGTAGGTACGATAAGGGATGGGCCTGCTTGTGAAGTCTACATCCTCCTGACACATTCCAGAATACACTCCTAGAAGAGATGATAATTGCAGAATGTTCTGGAGAAATAAAGACAGCATTGCACAGGAGGAAAAGAAATCTGGTGTGGAGATGTTATTTTAATGTGTGCTTTGTCCAGGTCATAAGAATACTAGATTTTGAATTACGTTCCTCTTTTCTCTTTCAAAAAAAAAAAAAAAGAAAAGAAAAGAAAAAAGAAAGGAAAGGAAGAAAGAATGGAAAAATAAGAGAGAACTAAATCTTATTTTAGATTTCTGAGCATCAGGTATGGATCATTAAAATGAACTATCAAAGAAATAGTTAGATCTGAGAAGTTGTGATTGGTGATGGCAGTGTCACCTCCCCGCCCTGGCGAAGTGGGCACCTTCAACCCTGGCAGCAAATGCTCTTCCTCATGGGTGTTACTATCTAAGAAGCAAGCTTTACTGGGAGGAAGAAAAGAGCCCTGCCTCTATTTCACATCTGCTGGTTCTTTTGGGTCCCCAACAGAAGGCTGGTTCTCTCCTGAGTTGCTCAGTAAGGCTGTTCCTAGAATGGCGGGGAGGAAATAGGAAAACGAATCTAATGCAGCCTTGACTTCCTCGATTTTCTGAGACTGGAATTAGAAATATCAAGTTAGTCCTTATTCTAGTCTTAAAGGAAAATTAGGTGAAGTACCAAAAACAACCTGAAAATGAGCTGAGGACAGACAGCAGCACAGCAGTAAAGTGCAAAGCTCTGAAAGCTAATCCCACATGGGAAGGTTCCTAGTTCAAGCCTGCAGACCTCCTAAGTAAGTCAGGTATATCATGATCCAGCTGGATGAAGACTGGTGTGTAGACCGTGTCATCAAGACCCAGCTGGGGTGCTTTTCCTTTCTTGCTCAAAAAATTAATTAGTGTGTGTGTACACACACACACACACACACCACACACACACACACACACATACACACCAGTAGGGCCAGTAGGTAGCATGGTGATTAAGGCATTGGATCCCACATGGCTGATTTTACAGTTTGAGTCCCAGACCTGGCAGCTTAAAAAACATGCCAGGTGTGTGCATGTGCATGCCAAAATTCCTGAGAAGAATGGAGGACAAGGGATTGTGGCATGGCCATCCCCACTAGGGAATGAGTTCTCACTTTCCCTCTCTCTGTGGCAAGCATAAGTGCCCTCTGGTAAAAATCTAAAAAATAAACAAATAAAATACTAGAATTACATGTCTACTGCTTAGTACCATTGAACTCTAGTTAAAGGTAATGAAAGTCTGAGAAGACCAGGGCATCACCTTAATGTTATGTAAAGAGGATACCAATCACAGGTCTACCAATTAAACAAAATCTGCCACTCCAAGATCAAGACCCTGAAGAAAAGACTAGAACCATGACAGATGAAATAAGAACATTTGAGTCAATGCCCCTGAAAATCACCTGAAGCTTCAGAAGTGGTCTACTCCACTGCCCTAAAAGAAGATACTCTGCCTTTGCTTGAACACAATGCAGGAGCTTCTCTCTAGCGATATTCTACCCAGCTTAAAATTTGCTTACACTGGGGACCAGGAGTTAGTGTAATGGCTATGTCGCTGGACTCCAACATAGTTGACCGCAGTTCACGTCCCGGCCCAGTGGCTTAAACTCACGCCAGGCGCGTGTGCGTGCATGCCCAAGATTCTGAGAGAAAAATAGAGGAGAAGGGATTGCGGCGTGGCCATCCCCCCTGGGGGGTGATTTCTCACTTTCTATCTCTCTGTCTCTCTCTCTCTGTCTGGTGAGCGCACGCACCCTATAGCAAAAACCTCTAAAAAAAGAAAAGAAAAAAAATTTTTGCTCACACTTCTCCGACTGCTGGGCATATAACTTGGGTTACTTATCAGCATAACTCATCCAGATATATGCTGGCACTGCTAAGGGATGAGAATTAAAGAGACTAAGCTCCAAAGGATCTGTGAGACCTAGACAACAAGCGTTGGGGAAGGAGAGATAATACCAAATGAAGAGGGGAGTTTGATCAAGGGAGCCATAACTTTATTACTAAATTAGGGAGAGTTTATTGATTTGTAATCTCCCAACGCTGCAAGATTTACCCCTCTGAAAAAGATGCCAAGAGATGGTATGAACTTGGGATGACTCCTAGAAACATGGAAAAACATAGCCCATGGTAAGGTCAAAATAACAGAGTTGTCATAATAAACAGTAAAGACAGATAATAAAAATCTAAGAATATGAGCATGATGGAATGCATATACAATGTCATACCAGAAAACCCACGAGGTCATTCTATTTTTGTAAACGGCCAGAGGGTAAGCCATCTACCAAAACATGAAGAACGTGATGACAGGAGAGACAAAGCATCACTACAATCTGGTGGTCTCCTTCACAGGCCAAAGCTGATGGCAGGAGAAACTGTAACAGATCTAAACTCAATGATGGAAACAATAGAATACAGGACAGCTGGTGACACTTAACCAGCAGAATCCAATGCAAGTGGAGGCAATTACTATAATAAGCAGCAAGGTTGAAGTATCAATCAAGAAGACTGACCTACAGAGAATTATAGAGATGTTTAACAAACAGCATCCCTAGAAGCAAAATAGATGAGCAGCCAACAAGAGGATTACACGATTTATTTTAACAGTAGAAACTAAGGTTGAATGATCAGGAGGCTGATGAGAGATGCTGCAATAAAAAGTCACGACTCACTGCTCAATTTCTGGACTTGAGCCTTTTCTAAAATCCGGACTGATATATTTAAAATGTTCATTCCCAGGAGGATGGACCATGCAAAACCATAGAAAATTGTGTATGGCATTAATTACTAATTCTTCCTCAAAAGCACCCATACGAACTTTATTGACTTACTGTAGCTTATGAGAGAAAAGGCAACACAGACATTTCAAGAACAGTTGAACACAGGGTCTGGAGTAACACTGACACCTGGAGATAGGAAGTGTCATCATAAACTCTCTTTATAGTAGAGTGTTATGAGGGTATAAAAATCATTGGCATCCTGAACAAGGTCTAACTCGAAATGGGTCCACCGGGTCACAGACTCATCCACTGATCCTGTCGTCAGTCCCTAAATGACTAAGTGGAATGAACACACTTGGCGAATGGAACAACTCCTACCATATTTGGCCTTGGTTATCACAATGGCCATAGAATATGGACAATATAATACATTTTAAAATAACATTAAATTCTAAAGCATAGGTGGTATAAACTCCTATCACCATATAGGATCTAAAGAATGCCAGGATTGGGCCAGCGCCATAGTGCAGTGGTTAGTACTGTGTGGAGGGAGCCAGATTGCACATGGCAGATCATGGTTTATATCCCAGCCCCAGAGGCTTGAAAAACATTCCAGGCACGTGTGTATACATGCCCAAAATTCTGACAGAAAGAAAGAGAAATGAAAGAAAAAGGATTGTGATGTGACCATGCCCTCACTGGACGATATTTGAGGGGGAGAGAGAGAGAGAGAGAATATGCACCCTCTAGCGATTTTTAAAAAGTGCCAGAATAATGGACCCCATCAGATCTCCATAAATCAACAACTGGCCCCTGCAGAGTAAGCAAAGTCTGAAAGATGAAGATCACCTACTGCTAAGTAGTAGCCTAAATCACACACAACGCCATATGTATATCTTCGTTAGAGTAGACTAGTGTGACCATTGATTAGGCAAATGTATTCTTTGCTAGCCCTATCAGAAGCAAGGATCAAAAACACATAGAATGAAAAACAGTATACGATTTTACTTTTGTCTGCAGATATTAACTCTTTTTTTTTCCCTATTGTCATAATACAGTCAGAATACATTGGAGCCAATTGGATATCTTGCAGAACACTACATCGTTCTACTATTACCTTAATGACATCACACTAATTGAGCCAGAGAAGCAAGAATACTAATACAATGGAGGCCTTAAGACACATATTCTTTAACATGTAGAAGATAAAACCTACAAAACTTCAGAGGCCTTCCATATTGGTAAAATATTTAGGGGTCCAGTGGTCAAGAATATTCTGAGACATTGCATCTGAATTAAAAGATCAGTAATTGCATCTTGCAACTTTCACTAAATACAAGGAAGCAAACCATCTGGTAGGCCTTTCTGGGTTCTGAAAATAATATTCCATTTGTAGGAATAGTACTCCAGCCATATTCTAGGACACATTAACTGCCAGCTCTGAATGGATGTCAGGGCAAAAACAGCCTGCTGAAGGTTCATCCTATACTGCAAGCAGCCCTGCAGTTAGGACCATTTGATCCAGAAGTACTTACAGTCATTGGCAGTGTCGCTGTGGGGAAAATGTAGCATATGGAATTAATGGCAAGCCCCACTAAAAGAATCACAATTCGGACTCCCTGCGCATGTTAAGGCCATTCCATCTGCAATGGAAAATTACACACCTCTACGTCTGCCATGCTGCTGGGCCCTACTAGAGATAAAATGCTTGACCATGAGTAATCAAGTGACTCTTATGAACTGGTTCTGTCACTAATAAGAATGTAAGATGGGACCAGCAGTTAGTGTAATGGCTATGTCACTGGACTCCCACATAGTCAACTGAGGTTCGCGTCCCGGCCCCAATGGCTTAAACTCATGCCGGGCGCGTGTGCATGCGTGCCCAAGATCCCGAGAGGAGAATGGAGGAGAAGGGATTGCGACGTGGCCATCCCCCCGGGGGATGATTTCTCGCTTTCTATCTCTGTCTCTCTCTGTCTCTCTGGCGAGCGCATGCACCCTATAGCAAAAACCTCTCAAAAAAAAAAAAAAAAAGAATGTTAAGATGAAAGTGCCCAAGGTCAAGCGTGGGCAATATCGCAGGGCACAAGCAATCTGCATAAACAGGTAGCTCAGAGCCCCTCAACCTTCCTCAGCTTAAAGTTATGGCCATAAGGAGAATCCTCTACCCCCAGATAATAAGAGGAGGAAAATGCAAATATGCTTTCTTGATATATCAGCACAAATCAAATGCCTTAAAGCTCAATACTAAATTAATATCATTTGTTTACATGTAGTCTGTTCCATTCTTACATTGTAAAATCTCTTACATTATTAAACTGACTACAATCTAAAATTATGCTTCTTGCCAAGAAGAAAATATATTTCTCAAGCACTCAGGTCATTATCACTTCATAAATAGTTCAAGGCTAGAAAATTTAAAGCAAATTCCAGTTACTGACATCATGAAAACTGACATAAATACCATTCCATATCAAGAGAAAGGACATAGACAATAAAGACCAAAGTAAAATATAATCTCTGGAATAGAGATTTAAAGAAAACAAAAACCTATGATAGAAGATACTAAGCGTTAGTTTAAAAATCAAATACTCAGGACCAATAGATGGCATAATGATTACACTGCTGCCACATGGTTGACCGTAGTTCGAGTTCCTGACCCAGATGTTTGAAATTCATGCGGGGTGTGTGTGCATGTGTGCCCAAAATCCTGAGAGGAGAATGGAAAAGGGTTTGCAGTATGGCCAACTCCTTGGAAGTGATTTCTCACTTTCTGTCTCTCTGGCCCTATACCAAAAATCTTTCTAAAAACAAAATTACATACTCAGTAAACTTAAGACCAAGAAATTAGGGTAACTATTCTCTCAAACTCAAATTTCAGCAAATAATACTGAGCTGTCAGAACTATTTACCCAGTGCCAGTTTCTAAGCTAGAGGTTGGCTAAGGGAGCTGAATGCCACGTGGTCAGCTATGGTTTCAATCCTGGTCCTGGAGGCTTGGCAGGGGGATGGGGGGGGGGCAACAATGACAACAAAAGGAAAAACTATTTGCCCAAAGGGGACACATGATTACATTAAGAACTTAAAATGGGACCTGCTGGTTTTGTGGTGGTGAAGGCAAAAAGATCCCACATGACCACATACTTGAGTCCCAGACCCCATGGCTTCAAAAACACATAGGGAGCATGTTCACATGGGCCCTAAATCCCTAAAGGAGAAACAGAGAAAAAGGGACTGAGGCATTATCATCGGCCAATATGGGGTGCTTTCTCACTTGCCTTCTCTCTAAGTCTCTGTCTCTTTCTGGTGAATACATACCACTGTGGGGGGGGGGAAGAACTCAAGATGAAATTCAGAGACAGTTTTACTTTATTACACATAAAATAATGCAGGTGTGAAATGTACACATTCATTAGCTATTTTTCTACAAATACTCATATTTTTCTTTGAAAATATGTATCTATATCTCCTTTTTTTTTTTGGAGAGGTTTTTGCTATAGGGCACATGCGCTCGCCAGACAGACAGAGAGAGACAGAGATAGAAAGCGAGAAATCACCCCCCCCAGAGGGTATGGCCAGGCCGCAATCCCTTCTCCATTCTCCTCTCAGGATCTTGGGCACGCACGCACACGCGCCTGGCGTGAGTTTAAGCCACCGGGTCTGGGACTCGAACCGCAGTCGACTACGTGGGAATCCAGCGACATAGCCATTACGTTAACTGCTGGTCCCTATCTATATCTCCTTAAGAGCACGTTAAGAATTCTTTTAATATTCCACTTGAAATGCTAGTTTATTAGGCAATGTATTTTTTAAAGTTTACTAGTCTATTTCTTCTATGAGCATATGTACGTATGAAGAGACAGAGCACCCCAATAGGATTCTGACTCTGCGATTCGTCCCAACCTTCGGCTGGCCCCAGATCATGGGCACACATACATGCCTTACATTTCGAGGGAAATCTCTGGACTCCCATATAGTCAACCATGGTTCGAGTCCCAGACCCAGTGGCTTAAACTCATGCTGGGATCTTGGGCACGCACGCACACGCGCCTGGCGTGAGTTTAAGCCACCGGGTCTGGGACTCGAACCGCAGTCGACTACGTGGGAATCCAGCGACATAGCCATTACGTTAACTGCTGGTCCCTATCTATATCTCCTTAAGAGCACGTTAAGAATTCTTTTAATATTCCACTTGAAATGCTAGTTTATTAGGCAATGTATTTTTTAAAGTTTACTAGTCTATTTCTTCTATGAGCATATGTACGTATGAAGAGACAGAGCACCCCAATAGGATTCTGACTCTGCGATTCGTCCCAACCTTCGGCTGGCCCCAGATCATGGGCACACATACATGCCTTACATTTCGAGGGAAATCTCTGGACTCCCATATAGTCAACCATGGTTCGAGTCCCAGACCCAGTGGCTTAAACTCATGCTGGGTGTGTGTGCGTGTGTGCCCAAGATCCCGAGAGGAGAATGGAGGAGAAGGGATTGCGGCGTGGCCATCCCCCCTGGGGAGTGATTTCTCGCTTCCTGTCTTTCTGTCTCTCTCTGTCTTTCTGGCGAGTGCACGCACCCTAGAGCAAAAACCTTTCCAAACAAACAAACAAAAACAAAATTTAAAAAACTATTTCTAAATGTTGCCAAGAAATGCTTTTTTATTTTTGGACTGTGCTTCACTGGGATTTTGTCCCCATCCCATCCTCATATCAAAACTTGTTTAGATATTCTAAAATCTGTATACTTTCCCCAGAATCATCTCATTCATACTCAGTTTTTGTCAAGATTTTGTCTCCTGGCATTCATTCAATAGTTTCTTACTCTCTGCCAGTCACTACTTGACTCGCAATTTAAAATGAAATAATTTTATAGTGTTTGGACAATGATATTTCTTGTAGGCTTCAATAAATAGTCTTGATATAATAAACTATAGATTCTTCGATAGTAAATCAAAATTGAATTCCTAAAATAATCCTATTAGGTTATAGTTTACTATACTTTTGAAACATTATTAAATTCAATTTGTTAGTATTTTATTTGAGTATGTATTCATGATTGTTTTCTCCTCTCTTCTTCCCTTAGGAGTTTTAAAACCTTTAAAATGTTTTCTTTCAGTGTATATTTTCTTTGACAAGTCTTTATTTAGACATTTTCATATCCAAAGCAATTTCTGTAATATTTGAAGCATTGTTAAAACAGAGAAGAATCATTGTTCATTATTCTTCTTTTTCTTCTTGATTTTCCACCTTGAGGTCCCTAATTTTTGATAAATTTGGGAAGGAAGGATAATGCAATAAAATTCAAATATAACTTAAAATATGATTAAATCAGGCCAGCCCCATAGCATAGTGATTAAAGGAGCTGGATCCCACAGGGCTGACTGTAGTTTAAATCCCAGCCCCATAGCTTGAAGAGCACACCAGGCAAGTGTACACGCATGCCCCAAGTCCTAACAAGATGAAGAACTGGAAAAGGGGAGATGCCAGTGTCACCACATCCCATGGGAGAGGGAAGGTACTTTTTCTCTCTCTTTCTCTCTCTCCCCCTCCCCCACCACTTTACCTTTCCATCTCCCTCTCTCTGGCAAGCGACTGGCCAAAAACAAAATTCTAGACAAAAACAAAATTCTGATTAAATCTACAGATGAAACTATTTCTTGAGTGTTTTATTACATTAACAGATAGTATATGTACTTTTCCCCACTAAAAGATTATTTAAATCCTTGTCTTGTTAAACTGGGAAAAATCAAATCATAGTGTAGTGGTATAATCAAAAGAACTTTGAACTTAGACTTGACTTCAAATTCTGAATACAGCTTACAACCTGTTTAACAACCTGGGATTTAACGATGGTAAATCACAGTGTCTCCACCCATCAATTGAATATAATGACATACACTCCATAAATGCTATAAGATTACATTATAAGACAGCAGCTGGAGCACAACAGTACTCAAGTGCCTATAGGCTGGGAGCCATATCGTGATTGTGGGGTTGGATC
>NW_006203814.1:17299-28228 GCF_000334495.1 Tupaia belangeri chinensis | reverse complement strand
ACCATCATTAAAAAGAAAAAAATTATACTATAAAGCGCGTGCTAAGTAACAAACACTATACAAAATATAAACAGATTAGTTCTCCCTTTTCTCAAAATGAAAGGTCACTTTTTCTTTTACTTACCAACCTCTTTTTTAAAAGAAGAAACTATTGGAACCAGCAGTTGGCATAATGGCTGTCGCTGGACTTCCATGAAGTCAACAGCAGTTCGAGTCCTGGACCTGGTGGCTTAAACTCACGCCGGGTGTGTGTGTGTGTGTCCGTGCCCAAGATCCCAAAAGGAGAATGGAGGAGAAGGGATTGCAGCATGGCCCCCCCCCCCCCGGGGGGTGATTTCTCGCTTCCTGTCTCTCTGTATCTCGCTTTCTGGCGAGTGCACACAGTTTAGAGCAAAAACCTCTCTAAACAAATAAATAAATAAAAGAAGAAACTACTGTCTCTTTTCTTTAATCCCAGGGGAAAAAAAAAAAAAAAACACCTTGAGTGAAGACTATAATAAAAGCTAAAACAGTCAACAGTTGTCTAAAATCGATGGGGAAAAAAAAATTGAATGATTTTAAGGGTTTTTCTGATCTGTAAAGAAACAAACTATCTCTTTCAGTTTGCCAGGCAAGTGGTTCTGCTTTCACCAAGGAAGAACCCTAAGAATTTAATAAAAGAATGAAGAAATATTTATCAACAGAGAGAATAACTAATTATCTAACCTCCAGGAAATCAAAATAAGTATAAAAAAGAAGACAAGTAAGTTATAATTTTCAAAATATGCTGGAGTGTTCAAAAAATTAAATAATTAGGTGTCTTAATTTGCATACAATTGTTATGAAATTATATGCCTTACAAAACTATATCTAGCACATGAAGGGTCTTCAAAAAGTTCACGGAGAGGGACCAGCCGATGGCATATGTTACATCGCTGGACTCTCACTTAGTTGACCACGGTTCGAGTTCAGCCCAGGCGGATTTAAACTCACACCAGGCAAATGTACATGCATGCCCAAAATCTCAAGAGGAAAATGAAGGAAAAGGGACTGTGGCATCACCCTCCCCTGCAGGGTGATTTCTTGTTTTCTGTCTCTCTGTCTCTCAGTCTCTCTGGCAAGCACACATGCCCTATATCAAAAATCTCTCTTAAAAACAAAAAAAGTTCATGGAGGGGTCAGCAGGTGGTATGGTAGTTAAGGTGTTGGACTCCCACATAGCTGACACTGTTTCTAGTCCTGGACCTGACAGCTTGAAAATCATGGCAGTCACACGTGCACACCTGCCCCAAATCAAGAGAAGAGCGGAGGAGAAGGAACTGCCACATGGCCATCAAGCCAGGAGAGTGATTTTTCACCTTCCACCTCACTGTCTCTGTCTCTCTGGGGAGCGCACAAACCCTTAAAAAAAGTTTACAGAATATATGTATTATAAAAATCATGTCAATTTCACATTTTTTTGCACCAAGATAAATGTTAATTCCATTCTTCTCTAACTCCATTATATTGTAGAATGTTTAAGCATACACACAACTATAAATTACCAATTAAAACTGTATTCTTTCTGGGACCAGCAGATGGCATAGTGATTACGTTGCTGGAATCCCATGTAGTTGACTGCGGTTCAAGTCTTGGACCCAGAGACCTAAAACATACCAGGCACATGAGTGCCCAAAATTCCAAGAGAATAGAGAAGGAATTGTGGTATGGCCATCTCCCTTGCCTTTTGTCCCTCTGTCTCTTTCCATCTCTCTGGTGAACACACATGCCCTATAGCAAAAATCTCTCTTAAAAAAAATTGTATTACTTCTTTGAATACCAAATCCCTTTTCAGTTTTTACTGATTTTGTATTTAAATAATCACCTATCAATAATTAAGGTTATAATTCAAACCCTCATGTTTAGCAAATTTACTTTTTAAGTTCCATTATTGGTTTAACCTGATTAGATATTTCACTGATCTACTTTATTTTTTATTTTTTATTGGAGCGGTTTTTGCTATAGTGCATGTGATCGCCAGGAAGACAGAGACAGAGAGACAGAAAGTGAGAAATCACCCCCCCAGGGGGGATGGCCACACCACAATCCCTTCTCCTCCATTCTCCTCTTGAGATCTTGAGCACATATGCACATGCGCCCGGTGTGAGTTTAAGCCACCGGGTCCGGAACTCGAACTGCAGTCGACTACATGGGAGTCCAGTGACATAGTCATTACACTAACTGTTGATCCCACACTGCTCCACTTTCTATCAGATATATTTCTTATACAAGTCCTGTTCCCCAATCAATTCTAAAATGCAGTATTTCAGGAAATAACATTTACATGTTTTCATTGTCTCCTATTTCTGAAGAAAAAAATATGATTGGTAACTGGTTTTTTTTTTTTTTGGAGAGGTTTTCGCTATAGGGCACATGCGCTCACCAGACAGACAGAGAGAGACAGAGAGACAGAAAGCGAGAAATCACCCCCCAAGGGGGATGGTCACGCTGCAATCCCTCCTCCTCCATTCTCCTCTTGGGATCTTGGGCATGCACGCACACGCGCCCAGTGTGAGTTTTAAGCCACTGGGTCCGGGATGCAAACCGCGGTTGACTACGTGGGAGTCCAGTGACATAGCCATTACGCTAACTGCTGGTTCCTGGTAACTGTTTTTTCATGTTGTTTTAGAATTCTATCTGGGACAGACGTCGTGGCCTGCAGGTTAATTAAGGAAGCTACATCCCACATGGCCAACCATGTGGTTTGGGTTCCAGATCCAGTGGCAAGAAAATCATGCTAGGCACACGTGCATACATACCCAAAGGTCTGAAAGGAGACAAAGATGTCAGGGAAGGTATTATAGAGGGACCCTCCTAATGAAGGGGGTCCATTCTATTCTCTCTCTCTCTGATAAGTGCACACTCTAGAAAAAATGAATACATACATAGAATTATTGGGCTGTTGGCAAAGTCATGATGCATTTTTGCATAGACAAACACAGGAAAAAAATGTCATGACTTTTCCAACAACCCAATATACCTGAATTCTGAATAGAAGGATATATTTAACAGAATTATATTTTTCATCTTGAAAAAGGTGTCATAGGGGCTTAAGCAATAATAATACCAGTAACAATAACAAAAATATTAATCAAGTTTTTGGATTCTAAAATCTCACTTCAACCTAGATTTAGAAACCCAAATACTCAGACCAGCAGATGGTGTAACGGTTACATCACTGGACTTCCATGTAGTCAACCACGGTTCAAGTTCCAAACCAGTGACCTAAACTTACGCCAAGTAGATGAGCATGCCCAAAATCCCTAGAGGAGAATGAAAAAGGGATTGCAACATGGCTATTCCCCAGGGAGTGTTCTCACTTTCTGTCTCTCTGTCTCTCTCTGTTTCTCCAGTGAGCACACATGCCCTATAGCAAAAATCTCTCTTAAAAAAAAAAGAAAAAGAAACTTGAATACTAAGTAATAAGTCATACTATACATTATAGTCAATTCAGTCTTATTCACTAGTCCTGGCCCTGTTATTGTATATCTGTCAGTTTCTAAAAAAATATAGTTATCTATTGCCTAATCCCAAATAATCTAATAATACAGTCTGACATCCTTTTTTCTCAACAGTCTTCAGAGGAGATGCCAAGGTATAGCTATATTTAAAAATTGCCAGCATAGGCCTTCTACTTCTAGTATACATATATATAATGAGAACAGTGAACAAGGGTATATGTTCAAAGATTAATGATATTCACTGTATAAGAATTATTGTGGCAGTAAGGTTGAAAGAATACATTTTACAACAATGAAAAGTTAAGATTGATACAAACATTCCTATTGGTTTAAACATAAAACACAAAGCAATCAGTTAACTCTTCAAATGCATTCCAGATAAACATACCCAAAATGTCCTAATGTACCATACAGAAGAAAAAAAAATTTTTTTTTTCTAATACATCTCTTTTCTGGCCCGGCAGTAGTGATGCAGGTGGTAGGGAGCTATTGCAGGACACTGAAGCTATGTGGTAGGCCCACATTTGGATCCTTGATCAATCTGCACATAATGGGTGTACCCACACGCACCTATCCTGGCCGTCTGGGAAGCTAGGAAAAGAGGATCACAGCATGACAAGACTTCCTTCTGTCTCTGTCTCTATCTCAAAAATATTCAACAAATACATTTTCTAGTTAGTTTATTATGTAATGCTTTCTATTTATTTCTGTACACACAAAAAAATGCTCTATAAGGAAAATATTTTGAGTCATTTTATGAAGTATGAAAAATACTTTCTCCCAGGGAAATAGTCTAACAGTTAATGCTGTAAATCCAGGAGGATAAATACAGATTCTTTGGGGGAACTTTATTAGGAACTATATACACATAGTAAAATGAAATAAAACACAACACTTTTAACCTATGTTAGCTACATGGTTACCATTGTTTTAGTTGTCAATATTAGCAAAGGAAAAAATCCTGTTAAAATATAAAACTGTAATATGTTACTTATCCCCCAGTCTGAATGATTGCTTGAAAAAAGTGACATTGATAATTGCTTTTATCTTCCACAGCATTAAAAATTAAACATATGGTATCTGTTCTTCCTTTTTTTTTACTTTTCCCAAAATTAAGAGTATACAATGGTCCCAACCAATCAGCATGGGGCAGTTCAAGCAGCAGGGCTACAAGTTTTAAGGGAGGAACAAACCTCTGTTTACCTCAATAAGCTTTTTTGATCCGTAAAACCTGAAATCTCATAATCTTCAACAACATGGAAGTAATGAAAATACTTCCCAGCTACCCAATAGTTCAACCTCAAATTTTTCATCTAAGTATGGACATTGTATGAAAGCTCCAGAAGAATCTTTTGCAAAAGGTTTACTTTATGGGTTTTTACCCATAGCAACAAGACTCTACACTTTTCCTAGGATTTTAATGAACCAACAAACAGATAAAACCTTCATCTACCTTGAGAAAAATAATCTCCCTGTCTCATAACTATAGCCAAAACTGTAGGTTGACAGCCTCAGCCTGGCAATGACGGATCACTGTCGAAATCACTGCCAGTCTAGATTCAGTACTTTATTCAACTCATTTTTCTGGATCTCAGACACTAATTTATGAGCCTCCCCAAAGCTGGGACCATCCCATACTCATTATGAGTCATCATTTTCAATTATTACTTCAAAAAATATTTAATTATTTAAGATCTAATAATTAATCACAGGCGAAGGCTCATAGCTTCGAGTTTAAAAGCATGCTTAACATTATTGCTAGGATTTTCCTTCCACATAAACTTATAGGAAAAAGATCAAAGAGTTATTAATAGTCATCATTTTCTTTTTTTTCCTTTTTTTTGGGGGGGGAGGGGGAGAGGATTTTGCTATAGGGCGTGTGCACTCGCCAGACAGACGGAGACAGACAGAGAGACAGGAAGCGAGAAATCACCCCCCCAGGGGGGATGGCCACGCCGCAATCCCTTCTCCTCCATTCTCCTCTCAGGATCTTGGACACGTGGCCGGCGTGAGTTTTAAGCCACTGGGTCCGAAACGCGAACCGTGGCCGACTACATGGGAGTCCAGTGACATAGCCATTACGCTAACTGCTGGTCCCCATCATTTTCTTTATGCTACTAGAAACAATGAACCAAAACAGGCTGTGTGCCTTTATGATGTTCAAAAGCAGAAGTATACTTCTTAACATCTATGAAATGTGTTTTGTCATCTTTCACTGGTCAAAATCCTTCCTAATAGCTTTGAATTTGGTTTATTACTTCATTTACACCATCAAGAGGTGCCCTCAATTATCATTACATATATTTTGAATGTCAGCTTATTTTCATTTATAATATGACACAAAGAGAAGCAATGTTTTAACTACAAAGGTCTACTGAGTAGCTAAATTTATCCATTCAATAAATAGATGTATTTAAATATACAGAAACTAACAGGACTATAGATAGCAAAATTAGAATTAAGGGAACTATATAAATACACTGTATTTCCAGTTCTCTGGAAAAAGATTCTTTAGTTGCTTCAATCTCTACATTTGTTCAAGGTTCCTTCGATTTTGTCTCAAAATCTTTCTTACTTCTACTTTCTCTATATTCTGTCCTCTAATTTTATCAGCTTTCTATATTTGGTGTGTTTAACATAAATGAGTTTTTGCTCCCTCCTACTAAATTAAAAATGCTTGTATTTCTATTATCTGCAATTTACAGAATCTGACAGTAGTCCATATCTACCTATTACTAAAGCACAGTGTCAAACACGATATAGTGCTCACGTCGAGATATAATACACAAAAAGGTTAAAAAGACATTCAAACCTAGATTTCATTATTCCCCTGTCTTCACTACTAACATGCGCCAGCACTTCTGTTCTCCTGATCCTAGGCTATTAGTATGCTGAAACTTGAAGGCTTTCATTCATAACCTCACACTGAATTTCTCTCTAAAATGTTATATATACATGTTGTCAATTGATGTACGGGAGAATCTCTAAGTAGAAAATTTCTGATATATCCTACTTTGTACAGTCCTAACAGATACATACCTATGTCATATGCAAGGAAATCGGCAGAAAAACATTTTGCACCGTTACTCAAGGAAGTGTCATTATGGGTATTTCCTCCAAAAATAAGCATAGCTCCATTGATAAGAACAGCTGAATGAAGGTATCTGGCAAACCCACTTTCTTTCAAAATAGTCCTACAGAATAAAATTTAAAAATGTATTACAAAAGATAAAATGACTTCCTTGATTTTTCATTTATTATAGAAAGGGTCCAATTTACATAAAGAATTTTCCCTAGAATTGTAATCAAAAAAAAAAAAAAAAAAACTTTTTAAACAACTTATAAATGACTTCTAAACTTCAATATCTAAAAAACTGTATATTGAGATTCAAATATCTTAAAATGCTTTGTGGAAATGCAATATCAAACAGAACTGCTAAAACTCATAATAACTTATATTTTGAATTAATTTTTTCATGGATAAAGATAGAAAACAAGTCTCCTTCAAGCCAGAGGACCAAAACATCATTTTCAAATACAAAATAAGTTAAAAGTTAAATATAGTAAATTTAGTCTAACCCATATCTATTTAAAACTATGTAACTCATATAACTCCATAATAATCTTTCAACTTTTTTATTAAGTATAATAGCAAGTATAAAAGTACACATAAGTCTAAAACTCAATGAGTTTTCACAAGATAATCACAAGTACACAACTAGCACCTAAATTAAAAATTAAAACAAAAAGATTACCACTATTCTGATTCTAACAACACAAATTCATTTTGTTGTTTTTGTATTTCTGTTGCTCAAGATTGTTTATGACATACATTCATATTTTTGTAATTGTAAATGAGAATGCATTTTTGAGAAATATTAAAATATAAACGTTAGTTTACTCAAAGTACAATTCTGAGAAAAAGTACTATCAGTTATGTGCTCACAACTATAATTTATCTGAATGAATGGATACATAACAAAGGTACATAACAATATGAGTCAGTACTTCATAACTAAATAAACCCTTGGTACACAGTATTAAAATGTAAACATAGGATATGTAGTTAGTATGGTATAGGTAGTAACTATGTATTATAATACTAATTAGGGCCAAAAGAATGTGAGGTTGACTTCCAGAATGGCAATATGAGGGGTTCCAACTACTCTCCACAGGGAAAGAATTACGGTTGGTAAAAATTACTTTAAAAAAATTACAATAACCATTTAAGGTCTCCAAAAAATGTTTGAAGACCAACTGCAAATAAAGAAATATGTATTCGACAATATCTACTAAATTTCGGAAAAATCGTCAATGGTCCATGGCAACCGATTCCTTTACTTAGGCCTTCCTCCCTCCCCATCACCACACACAGCACCAGTTCAGCATGACTGAGTAAAACCACGAACACAAGGCTCCCCACCCTCAGCTCCCACGCTAGGCCGATGATAATTCATTGTTAGTGGCAGCATTTCTTCATGTGCCCCTGCTCGGGGTTACAGATGCTGTATTCCTTTAAAGAACACCAGAGATCTGAGTGTTCCTCTACCCAATCACCTCTCACAGGGTGGTAGCTATATACCATGCCTCAGAATAAGAACACTGGATCCAGTCTAATAGTCTTCACCCCACCTCACTCGTAAGGTGACAGAGGAGACAAGCTGAAAATCCCAGAGACCACCATCCTTGTCCATTCCCTACACATAAACAGTAGTGTCACTTGAAAAGAAACAGGCCACTAAGCCCACTCACTTAGGAATCAAAAACAGAGGTTTCCCTAGAGACAGGCTAAGAAAACAGTTTATTTGTAACAGAGGTTGGGAAACTTCAAAAACAATGGAGATTTTTGCTTGGAAGCAATAGAGTTAACTGTTATCTTCAAGAGAACAGTGAACTAACCTACAGACCAGCTAAGAGTTTACCAGAAAGAATCAGGGGGGAAAAAAGAGGGTTAATAGAAGCCTTCCTAGTTCCAAAACCTGAAAGACTACCCTACCTCAATTTGAGACTTTCATCATCAGAACTATGAAAGGATAAATTTCTGTCGTTAAAAGCAACCACATTTATGATCATTTGTTTGGTAGTCTTAGGAAACTAATACAGATTTCATTTAGGAAAGCTTATCAATCACCTAAAAATAATTCTAAGAAAAAACTGTTAGAATTGCAGACCATTAACGGAGTGAACTTTTTGATGAATGGTTGTAAGAGTACAGATTGTTCACAGTAAGTAAAAAAAAAAAAAAAAAAAAAAAAAGGCCCAGCCATGGTGGCACTGCTACTTGTCAGGCCAAGGCAACACGGGAGGCCTAAGCACTATTCCTGATTGATCCTAAAAGCCAGGTGCAATGACAGCACCTGGCCCCAGCTATTCAGGAGGCTGAGACAAGTGAATCTTAATAGAGCAAGACCCTATCTTTTGAAGAAAAAAAAAAAATCCTCATCCAGTTGGATTAAATACTAAATATGAAAGGCAAAACTACAAAATATTTGGGGCACGATATACAAAACACCGAGGCAGGAAAGCCTTATTCAAACCATCCATAAGAGAAAAAATTAATTGTTTTTTATTATATAAAACTAATTCTGGGGGAACCAGCAGTTAGCGTAATGGCTATGTCGCTGGACTCCCACGTAGTCGACAGCGGTTCGCGTCCCGGACCCAATGGCTTAAAACTCACGCCGGGCACGTGTGCATGAGTGCCCAAGATCCCGAGAGGAGAACGGAGGAGAAGGGATTGCAGCATGACCATCCCCCCTGGGGGGTGATTTCTCGCTTTCTGTCTCTATGTCTCTGTCTGTCTGGTGAGCACACGCACCCTATAAGTGAAAACCTCTCAAAAAAAAAACTAATTCTGGGAGTCAGCAGGCAGCATGGTGGTTAAGGCACTGGACTCCCACATGGCCAACCACAATTCGAGTCCCAGACTTAGCAGCTTGAAACTTATGCCAGATGCATGTGTGTGCACGCCCAAAAGTCCAGGAGAATAGAGGTGAAGGGATTGAGACATGGCCATCCTTCCTGGAGTCATGATTTCTCACCTTCCCTCTCACTGTCTCTATCTGCCTCCCTCCAATGATCACATGCATCCTATGGCAAAAACATAAAAAAGGGTGAGGGAGGCCAGCAGGTGGCATAGTGGTTAAGGTGTTGGACTCCCACATGGCCCATAGCAGTTTTAGACCCAGACCCAGCGGCTTGAATCTCATGCCAGGTGCGTGCGTGTGCATGCCCAAAATACCAAGATGAGAATAGAGGAGAAGTGACTGTGGTGTGGCCCTCTCCCCTGAGGGGTGATTTCTCATTTTTCTCTCACCACCTCTGTCTCTCTGGAGAGTACACTCACCCTATAGGAAAAATCTCTCCAATAAAGAAAGAAAGAATTCTGGCAAGCTGGGTGATGCATGATAGGATCAGTCTCTGCAATGCTGAGGCTGCATGGTAAGGTCCCAGGTTTGCATCACAAGATGGTACACACATGTGCCGGTGATCCTGCCTGGCTGAAGCTGAAGGTGGATCATAGTGTAAAGACTCTGCTGAAGGTGTCTTTCTCGTTCTCTCTTTCTCTCAGAAGAAATAAATTAGCAAACTTTACCAAATAATGTTCTGTTCTTCAAACAATATCATACAAAGAGCAGAATAATCCATATCTTAGAGTGAAAATAGTTGCAAAGTATAAAACAAAAGACTCATTTCAAAAGGAAGTGTATAGAACAATTAATCTGCTATAATTTCTTTGCCATATGTGTGCCTATGCAAATGTGTACACTTCCATCATTTCTCACATGAATAAACACCATAAAATTATAAATTATCTTTCTCCCTTACTGAGAACTTCTTAGGCTTATTCCAAATACAGAGGTTGATAAAGATTTTTGTTGAAAAAATTTCATAAGCCTTATGCAGAGAAATAAGCAAAGACGGATTACTTGTATTTACTGAAATGGGGTTTAACTAATAACATTTTACAAAATTACCCTGCATCACTTTCCAAAATCTCTCACACAGAAGTTTTGAGAAATCTCAAAAATTCAATAATTTAATAAAGAGCTTTTAACATTCTAATGCAAAAATAACTCCCATGATATTAAATTGAAGCTACGAGGAATTATTTCATGAAACAAAGTTTAGTAGTCTCATTGTGAAAACATATAATTTTAAAAATATATATATGATTTCAGAGACTTTTTTTTTTTTTAGATGTTTTTGCTACGGAGCACGTGTGCGTGCCAGAAAGACAGAAAGAGACAGAGAGACAGAAAGTGAGAAATCGCTCCCCAGGGGGAATGGCCACGCCGCAATCACTTCTCCTCCATTCTCCTCTCGGGATCTTGGGCATGCACGCACATGCACCCAGCGTGAGTTTAAGCCAACAGGTCCAGGACTCGAACCGTGGTCGACTACATGGGAGTTCAGCGACATAGCTATTACACTAACTGCTGGTCCCAAA
>NW_006203814.1:0-17087 GCF_000334495.1 Tupaia belangeri chinensis | reverse complement strand
TTTCACTAACTGTTGGTCCCCAAAACTTTTTTTTTTTTTTTTTTTTTTGGAGATGTTTGTTAAAAGGCATATGCACTTGCTGGAAAGAGAGACAGAAAGTGAGAAATCACCCCAGGGTGAATGGCAAGTCTATAGCCCCTTCTCCTCCATTCTCCTCTCAGGATTCTGGGCACACATGCACATGCGTCTGGCATGAGTTTTAATCCGCCAGGTCTGGGACTTGAACTACAGTCAGCCATGTGGGACCCCATCAACATAACCATTACACCATCTGCTGGTTCCTCAAAGACTTTTTGAAAGTACATAATTAATACAGTAAAATAGGGACATTATCTTTAGATTCACTGTTTATCTTTTAATATGTTTACAAATATGGTTGAAATCTTTTTTTCTCCTTGGGAAAAAAAATAATAAATGCCATGTTGATCATTATACCTGCAAGCTGCAAATGTTTACTATATCCCTTAGTGTTAAAACATACTGTGCTTCTTCAAAGGCTAGAAGAAAATAGAATACATGACATGATGCCAACAATAGGCCAAGAAAATCTGAAGTTTTTACTATCACAGAAAAGCCTTGACATAGAAGAACAATGAAAGTGCAAACTCCTAAGTTCTACAAAAATATATAGTCATGAGCTACAGAAGTTCTAGTCAATGATAGGTTGCATGTACAATGGTGGTCCCATGAGATTACATCATATAGTGTAGGTGTGTAGTGAGTTATACCTTCTAGATTTGTCTAAGTACACTCTATAATGGTTACCCACTGACAAAATTGCATACCAACACATTTTTCAGAATGTATTCTCATCATTAAGCAACAATGACTGTATATGAAAAAATGCTGAGATACCTTATTTAACAAGGCTAAGAAACCAAAATCACATACCCAACCTCAGAGCAAAATTAAAGTTCCTGAACAAAGGATAGTATCAAAAACATACTAACAACATACAATAAAAGGAATCATTTCTGATAAGTGGGAGCTTTTATAAACAGGGATGTTTACTTTCTTACTCTTTAAATGTAAAAAAAATTAAAAAAAAAATTTAAAAAAAAGACCCAACTAGTCCTGAATAATGGAGTACAACAAGGATTTGAGGGTATATCCTGAATTGTTATGCCTTAGTTTTTTTCCCAACAGTGATAATATATTATAGTAATTATACATTAAAATGACCAGTGCATTAAGGTAGACCTGAAAAATGAACATGGAGCCTTTCCATATGGCCTCCGGCATTGTATAGCAGCACCCTGACTGACTGCATCTCCATGGCTAGGCTTCTTCTCTTCATTGAATTGTCTGGTGTTTTCTTATTGATTTGTAGTAGCTCTCTGTATTTTCAGGATTATAGTTCTTTGCTGGCTTTATGAATTACAAGTATGACCCATGCTGCAGTTTGTATTTTCCCTTTCTTAATGGCACTTTTATCTATAAATATACTCTTATTGTTCCTTTATTACTAATACTATGTAAATCTTATTTCAAAAATATTTCTTTGACCATGGATATGAAGACATTGACTTCTGTTATCTTCTAGAATATTTATTATCTTTTCTTTCATATTTAGATTTACAATTAACATAAAACTGATTTTTTGTGAACGGTGTGAGGTAGGGCTTAATGGTCACATTTTCCAATTATACAACCAACTGGCTCAAGACAATTTATTGAAAAAACTGCTCTGTTGTGTTGGCTTTGTGAGAGACTGTCCATTAATGCATAGGTCTATCAATGGAATTCATAGTGGCTCCATTAGTCTATTTCCTTATCTTTGCTACTATACTTAACAACTATATCTTCATATGTCACGTAATCTGGTAGAGAAGTTTTCTACCTTGGTTCTAAAATTTGTTTTAACTATGATGGGCTCTTC
Organism: Tupaia belangeri chinensis; assembly: GCF_000334495.1. Taxonomy (NCBI): domain Eukaryota; kingdom Metazoa; phylum Chordata; class Mammalia; order Scandentia; family Tupaiidae; genus Tupaia; species Tupaia belangeri. Next base: position 15,208 of record NW_006203814.1, on the reverse strand, counting down.
ATATTTTCATACAAATTTTAGAAATAAGTATGTCAATTTCCAAATGAAAATACCTGCTACAATTTTGTTTGGGATTATATTACCTCTATAGGTCAGTCTGGGCAGAATATGCATCTCTATAATATCGAATTTTTCAAACAATCATAAGGTACTCGGATTTATTTTAGTCTTCTATAATTTCTCACAATAAAGTTTTATTATTTTCTGCATGAAGATCTTCACATATGTCATTAGATTTATTCCTTAGGTTATTGATTTCTGGTGGTAACATGAATAATATTGCTTTTAAATGATCATTTTTAATTATTCCAGGCATACAGAATTACTTAGATTAATTTTCATATTGATCTTATATGCAACAATCAACTACCCATAAACCTATGATATTATATTTAACTTTAATTCATTTTAAGCATCGGCTGAAAACTCCAATACAGTGTTGAATAGAAGTGGTGACAGTAGGCATCCTTATCACATTCTCAGTCTTAAGGGAATAATTTCTACATTTCACTGTTTCTCATAAAGTTTTTCCTGTTTGTTTGTAACTTTTACCACCTGAATAATTTGCTTCTGTTCCTAGTTTCATCAGAGTTATCATTATGAATATATGTTCAGTTCTATATAAACTTATTTCTAAATCATTTGAGAAGATTATAGGGTCTGAATTCTCTATTCTCTTAATGTTTTAATTACCAAGATTGCATGAATTTTACTAACCTTATATTCTTAGAATGAGCCCAAATAATCTATTATCCTTTTCATAGATTGCTAGAGTCATCTGAGTTTTTCATCTATGCTCGTGAAAAAGCTAGTGCTATAATTTCTTACATGTAATATCTTTCCATATTTGTATATTAAAACTATGCTTACTTCCTAAATCTCCAATTACTACTATTTACTGAAAGTTTGTAAAAAATTTTTATTTTCTTTCTAGAGAGTATATTCACTCACTGGGGAGAAAGAGACAGAAAGAGAGAGAGAGTAAGAAAGCACCACACCCACTGGGGGGGATGGCTAAATGCAATCTCTTTTCCTCCATTTATTTCTTCTTTCAGAATTTTGGGCATACATGCACACACACATAATGAGGTTTTTCAAGCTGCCAGGTCCAGGACTCAAACCACTCAGTTGGACATATGGAATCAAAGTGCCTTAACCATGACACCACTGGCTGCCTCTGTTATTTATTTCTTAAATACCTATTTCTTAAATGTTTAAAAACTCCAAGAGTAAAGTCACCTTGGTCTAGAAAGCTTTTTTGTTTTCTTGGTTTTTTTTTTTCTTTTTGTTGTAAAAATGTTTGTTTTGAAACAAGGGGGTTTTGATTACAGATTGTATTTCTTTGACATAAGATAATTCCAATATTCTGTCTCTTCATGTATCAATTATGTTAATTTTATTTTTTGACAATTTTTCATAGTTCATCTAATTTGTCAAATTTGCTATTACATAATTGGTTACTATGTATTCTTATTAATGTTTCTGTCTATATGATCTGTAGTGATGCCCCTTTACATTTTTGCCATGGGTTATTTGAGTATGATGTTTGTCTCCAAGCCTGGATGGGATTTACAATCATATGTTGATTTTTGGAGGCTTTATATGTTTATTTCCTATTTCATTAATTTGCTTGTATTTCATATTCCTTTTCTTGTTCATATCTTTATTTTCTTTATGCTTTCTCTGAAATTAGTCTGCTGTTCTTTTTCTAATCACTTGAGAGGTTGCTTAGATTACTAATTTTCACATTTTCAAAAATCTTTTCTAATAAATGCATTTAAAGCTATAAATATTCCTCTTCGGTGCCTCACACACATCTTGAGGTATTATTACTCAGCACAAAATATTTTCTAATTTTCAGTAAAATTTCTTTGACTATTTTTAAGGTTCTTATTTTCAGTTAAGTATTTTTTCTAATTATTTTTGTGAATCACCAAAAGTTATCTTTGTGCTTCGTTACCTATGGTTAGTTATTTTGTATGACTTCAATCCTTTAAAGTTCATTGAGACTTGCATGAAAATCCAATATATGATACATTTTAGGAAAGTTCTGCAGGTACTTGGAAAAATGTATATGCTGTAGGTATAAAGCACTATCCTCTAAAATATCAAATAAGAAAATACTGCTCATGGTTCTATTCCAATCTTGTATATTGTCTTATTTTTCTTTTTGTTGTTGTTGTTGATGGTGGTAGTAGTGGTGGTGGTCTCCTAATACATCAGCTACAAAAATAAATAAATAAATAAAAAGCGTAGGCTAAAATTATCTCACTGCGATGTGTTCTGTCAATTTTACCTTATTTTTAATGTACTTTTTTTTTTTTTGGTTTTGGTTTTTCTTAGATAGATTTTTGCTATATAGCACATACACTCACCACAGAGACAGAAAGCGAGAAATCTCCACCTGGGGGGATGGCCATGCCATAATCCCTTCTCCTCCATTCTCGTCTCAAGATCTTAAGCATGCACAAACATGCACCTGGTGTGAGTTTCAAGCCACCAGGTCCAGGACTGAACTGTGGTCAACTATATGAGAGTTGAGCAATGAAACCATTATACGATCTACTGGTCCCAATGTGTACTATTTTAAAGTGTATATAAATTCAGAACCTTTTACCTTCCAAGTAGATGTCTGAAATTTTCTCATTTGTCTGATATTAGTATAACTATATCAAATTTCTTTTGCTTAGTAATTACATGATAAAGCTTACTTCCATGCTTTTATTTCCAACTTCTCCAAATATTTTATTTAAGGTGTATCTTTTCTAAGCAGGAGATAATCAGGTAGTCCAAAAATCCTTGCCTTTTAACTGGAAAAGTTACTTTTTCACAGGCAGTATAGTCAGAATATTTCTTTCCCCACATTTAGTGTAGTTATTGTTATATCTGGATTGAATATACCATCTTACCATTTATTTTGTTCCCTGGTTCTTTCCAAATTTTTCCAATCTTTTCTTGTCTCTGCCAAATCCATTAACTATAATTTTTTAATTCTGATTTCCTTTCTACTATCTCCTTAGATATACAGTGTTTTATCATTACACAATAATTATAACATAAATCTTTAGTTTCTTTTGGGGGAGGGAGGGCAAAGGGCATGTGTACTCACTGAAGACATAGGACATAGGGAGAGAGAGGGAGAGGGAGAATATACCCCCCCTCCCCAGTGGGTGCTTTGGTGGTTTAATGGATCATCTCCAAACACTTCTCCATTTTTTCAACCTCAGACTACACATACAAACACATGCAAGCATATGCACATGTCTGACATGTCCCAAGTCGAGACTCAGACTGTGTGCTTAGCCATGTGGGATCTGGATTTCATAATCACTAGGCCACAAGGCTGACCCAAAAATCCTTAATCATTAATGTGTATATTAAATCCCACATGATACAAGAACTTAAGTACTTTCCAACATTTAGCCCTCTTCATGACTTATGTGATGTTACTATTATGCCTTTAAATTTTGTTTATTTTTAACCCTAGATTTAGATTACTATCATAGTTTATATAATAATCATTTAGATTTACCCCTTTCATTCCTCTGTTTACTCTGGTAGGTGGACTGTTTTTCTATTTCAATAGCTTTTATTTACCATTTCCTTTACAGGTCTGTCGTCAATTCAGTTAGTTTTGTTTTTCTGAAAGTATTATTATTATGACATTTTTAAAGGATTATTTTACTGAGTGTAGAATTTAATACTGACTTTTTTTTCTTTCAGCCATTTGAAAATACAATGTCTTTTGGATTCAGAGACAGAAAGCGAGAAATCTCCACCTGGGGGGATGGCCATGCCATAATCCCTTCTCCTCCATTCTCGTCTCAAGATCTTAAGCATGCACAAACATGCACCTGGTGTGAGTTTCAAGCCACCAGGTCCAGGACTGAACTGTGGTCAACTATATGAGAGTTGAGCAATGAAACCATTATACGATCTACTGGTCCCAATGTGTACTATTTTAAAGTGTATATAAATTCAGAACCTTTTACCTTCCAAGTAGATGTCTGAAATTTTCTCATTTGTCTGATATTAGTATAACTATATCAAATTTCTTTTGCTTAGTAATTACATGATAAAGCTTACTTCCATGCTTTTATTTCCAACTTCTCCAAATATTTTATTTAAGGTGTATCTTTTCTAAGCAGGAGATAATCAGGTAGTCCAAAAATCCTTGCCTTTTAACTGGAAAAGTTACTTTTTCACAGGCAGTATAGTCAGAATATTTCTTTCCCCACATTTAGTGTAGTTATTGTTATATCTGGATTGAATATACCATCTTACCATTTATTTTGTTCCCTGGTTCTTTCCAAATTTTTCCAATCTTTTCTTGTCTCTGCCAAATCCATTAACTATAATTTTTTAATTCTGATTTCCTTTCTACTATCTCCTTAGATATACAGTGTTTTATCATTACACAATAATTATAACATAAATCTTTAGTTTCTTTTGGGGGAGGGAGGGCAAAGGGCATGTGTACTCACTGAAGACATAGGACATAGGGAGAGAGAGGGAGAGGGAGAATATACCCCCCCTCCCCAGTGGGTGCTTTGGTGGTTTAATGGATCATCTCCAAACACTTCTCCATTTTTTCAACCTCAGACTACACATACAAACACATGCAAGCATATGCACATGTCTGACATGTCCCAAGTCGAGACTCAGACTGTGTGCTTAGCCATGTGGGATCTGGATTTCATAATCACTAGGCCACAAGGCTGACCCAAAAATCCTTAATCATTAATGTGTATATTAAATCCCACATGATACAAGAACTTAAGTACTTTCCAACATTTAGCCCTCTTCATGACTTATGTGATGTTACTATTATGCCTTTAAATTTTGTTTATTTTTAACCCTAGATTTAGATTACTATCATAGTTTATATAATAATCATTTAGATTTACCCCTTTCATTCCTCTGTTTACTCTGGTAGGTGGACTGTTTTTCTATTTCAATAGCTTTTATTTACCATTTCCTTTACAGGTCTGTCGTCAATTCAGTTAGTTTTGTTTTTCTGAAAGTATTATTATTATGACATTTTTAAAGGATTATTTTACTGAGTGTAGAATTTAATACTGACTTTTTTTTCTTTCAGCCATTTGAAAATACAATGTCTTTTGGATTCCATTTTTCAGTTAAGAAATTAGTTCTCAATTTCAGTGTTGATTCTTTTACGAACTATGTCTTTTTTTGCCTTTTTTTTTTTTTGATGTTTTTTTTCTATAGGGCACTCAACAGAGAGAGAAGGAAAGTGAGAAATCACCCTCCAGTGGGGATGGCCACATCACAATCCCTACTCCTCCATTCTCCTCTCGGGATTTTGAGCACACATAAACACACACCCAGTGTGTTTTTGAGGCTATTGGGTCCAGGAATCAAACCAAGGAGTTGGTCATGTGGGATCCAATGCTATAACTACCACACTACCTGTTAAACACCCTCTTGCTTGTTCTTAAATTCTTCTCTTCCTGTTTTGGTTTTCAACATTTTAATATACTTTTAAGTGTGAGTTTCTTTGTATTTATTATCCTCACAGACTTTCTTCGATCTGTCTTGATGCCTTTTGTCTCTTTTTAAAAAGTCTCATTCATGGGGCCAGCAGGTGGCATGGTGGTTAAGGTGCTGAACTCTGACATGGCTGACCATGGTTCGAGTCTCAGATCTGGCAGTTTGAAATTCATGCAAGGTGCACGTGTGTGTGTATGCCCAAAATCCTGAGAGGAGAGGAATGAGAAGGGACTGCAGTTTGCCCATCCCCTGTGGGGGTGAGGGGTGACTTCTCACAATCTTTCTCTCTGTCTCTCTGGTGAGTGCACATGCCCTATAGCAAAATCGCTCTAAAAAAAGAATAAAAGGGGCCAGTAGTTAGTGTGTTAGTTAGCACTGGATTCCCACATGGCTGACCATGGTTCTAGTCCTGGACCTAGTGGCTTGCTTTCTCACTTTCTCTCTCTTGCTCTCTCTGACTCTTTCTGGTGAGCATATAGCTCCTATAACAAATTAAAAATAATGATAAATAAATTTAAATAAGTAATTTATTTTTAATTAGGAAAAAAGAAAAAAGTGTCATTTATTACCACTTCAAATATGGCTGTACATTATTCTCTAATTCTATTTCTAAGATCTCAATTATATGTGTTTTAGACAATGTTCACATTGCCCTTGTATCTCTTTCACATGTTCATTTTTCATTGTCTTTGCTTCAGTCTGGTTATTTTCTTCAGCCCTGTCTTTCACTTCATTAATTCCCTCTTCAGCTCTGCCTAATCTGCAGTTAAAACCATCCAAGGATCTCTTACTTCATTTCATGTATTTTTCAGTTTAAATATTTACATTTGATTCTTCAGTAAGAGTTTCTCATTTCTGCTAATATTTTCTCATTTGTATTTTATCCCTGAACACACAATTGTAATATTTTTTAATTTGTCTGGGAATTTCATTATCCTACATGTATGTTTCTAATAACTATATTTTAAAATATTTTTCTTATTTTAGCTAAACAATGATTTTATTGCTTGAGGGCAAAAATTTATGCAATGAGAGCAGAGGTTGTGGATGACTCATATTTCCAATTGGTTGGGAGGACTCATTTGGCCTTATAATAATGAGCCAATCAGTAAAGTCTGCTCTCAATCAGAATCAGACGGAATTTGGCATCATTATCCTTTCTGTTCCTCTCCAGTTGCTTTCAAATACAAATGGCCTTCTTAATTAAATGGAAGAGAGCCTCATGAAGATCAGTAGTATGTCTTTTTGACTTAAGGATTCTCAAGATTTTATTGCCTGTCACAAAATGTATTTGTGCAATTCCATGTGAGTCCCTTAGGATCACACTGATTTGAGAAAGAGTCAGGCCAGTTTGTAAATCTGCTCCGTCAGGTCAACAGACATCAACTTCCGCCAAGTGGGAATGCTGGGTGACAGGGTAGAGCCAACTGGAATAAGCCCTTCCTGGAGTATGCATGCAACCTGTGATGGCAGCAGTCTGGCAGCAAAAGAGCTAAAAATCTTTTTTAAAACCTTAATTTTTATTTTTTTAGTTTATGCCAGACATTTCATATGATGTACTGAAGAAATAAATGATTTTAGGTTCTGTACACTATTATCTCCCTTGATGAAAGACTTAATTTTTCTTCTGCCAGCTAGATAAACTATAAGCAGATCCCCATAATCCAATGAAGGACTGAAAGATTCAAAGGTAAGTTCATTCTCACTAGAAGAGTTTAAAACTTCAGGAACCAGGCTAAAACACTAAGAATGTGCCAAGATTCCTCTTCCTTAGCACACCTAGAAATCCAGTTTTGGTCCTTCATAGTTACTGATAAAAGTACTGCTGGGTTTCTCAGGCAGTTTTCAGGATTTATAATTCTCTCAAGGACAAAAGTTGCGAGGAAGGTCAGTCTCACCTTCATTAATAGTCTACCTATCCAATTGAAAAGTCTCACTGCCTTGACAGTTCTCTGATACCTTAAGTAGATATAATTTCTAATTTTTCTCCATGGAAGTAATAATCCAACAAATACTGCATTTTACCATTGAGAAAAAAATTCTTCTGAACACACTTCCTAGCATCTCAATGAAGTGGCCTATGTACTTAGTCATAGCTACTAAAATAAAACCTTCCTAAGGTAGTAAAAATTAAAGATCAGTGTAGACAATGGATGCCATATACTGACATTTTAAAATTACGTCAAGGTTGACAATAACCTGATACACCCTGATACACAGTGTAATCCATACATAATAGCAAACTCAACAACAAAAAGCATCAAAACCCTAAGAATGTCACAAGTTTTAAAGATTACAGAAAAATCAATTTAGCGTTTACATATCCACTAAATTTTTGAAATGAAATACTCAAAAAATTTATAAATAATTTTATTAAATTCTCCTTCAGGAAAAATATCTAATGCCTCTTGCCAGGATTGATCATTATATTCTTTTACATAGAAGTTGACTTTGGAAAGTTTCCAGGTAAGGAAGCATGTAAAATCTGAGAAAAAATCCATTCAAATGGTGAGTAACAATTAAATATCTCATTTTGAATTTATTCACATAATATTCAGTCCTGCTTTTTATTTATTCATTTCTAACAAGATTCTTCCCTGGGGCCAGCAGGTGGTATTGTCGTTAAGATGCTGGGCTCCCACATGGTCGACTGCAGTTCAAGTTCCAGACCTGGTGGCTTAAAAATCACACCAGATATATGTACATACATGCCCAAACGCCTAAGAGAAGAATGAAGGAAAAGGGATTGCTGTGAGGCCATCTCCTCTGAGGGTCGATTTCTCACTTTCTCTTTCTGCCCCTCCTTCCTTTTGGCAAATGCATGCACTCACTGGCAAAAAATTTTTTAAAAAAATCCTTTCCTGAGCACTGCCATTTCCACTATTATTGTTGTGAACTCTGCTGTATCTTTTCTGCTAAAGAAGTTTTCCTTCCTTTTATGGTATGATATAATACCTACTATATATGCAAAATTTTTAAGTAGATTGATAATGCCTTAATTACTTAATTATAATTCATCCTGTAAGCATAAAGTAAAAAGGAGAAAGTTAGAAATATTAAATAAGAAATAAGAAAAAATGTTTGTTAAATAAATGAGAAAAACTGGGGACCAGCAGTTAGCGTAATGGTTATGTCGCTGGACTCCCATGTAGTCAACTGCGGATCGAGTCCTGGACCTGGTGGCTTAAACTCACACTGGGCGTGTGTGCGTGCGTGCCCAAGATCCCGAGAGGAGAATGGAGGAGAATGGATTGCGGCATGGCCATCCCCCCAGTGGGTGATTTCTCGCTTTCTGTTTCTCTGTCTCTCTCTTTCTGGCGAGCGCACACGCCCTATAGCAAAAACATCTCCAAAAAAAAGAAAAACAAATAAATAAATGAAAAAAATTGACATTGAATATTTAGACAAAATAAATAAATAATAATGTAACAGATTAAACAAAATAAAATTAACGAAATCGCCAAAAGAAAATATAATTCCACCTTTTTTCAAAAAAAAAGTAGAAATTAGGACAAATGCTTGAAAGTGATGAGTAGAACTAATCACAATTCGCTGGGAAAGTATGTATTTCCTTTAACACAGAAAGTAACTTCATATTAAAATTTTAAAAGAATGTACAGTGTATTAAAACAAACTACTAAAAAGAGTCATTTTCCAGATTTTATAAGGGGAAATAAATACAAGAAAAATTTCATTTTAAAATTTAGATACCTAAGAAATCAATAAGTAAAAATTTATTGAATTAATGAATAATATTTCAAACATATGATAATATTATGGGTAGAAATAGGCAATTCACTAAGTAGGAAACACAGTGTCAAATGAACATTTATAAAAGACACTTATTCACAATAATATAAGGGAAATGTACAGTAAAATATCATTAAGATATCATTCATAGCCAACACTTTAGCAAAAGTTAAAATCCTCACAATTATCCAGTGTTGGTAAGAACGTGAAACAGGGACGCTCACCCAACTGATGGAAAGATACTTTACCACGATGACTAAAATACCAATTCTGCACCAAGTAATAAAATTGAGGATGTGAATACAATAGGATGTAGCAATTTCACTTTAAAGTACATAACCTCGAGAAATTATTGAACATGTGCATGAGACCAGTACAAGACGTGCAATGCAGCACTGTTTTAACACAAAGGAAGATGTACCTAAATGCAACAAGCCTTGTACTTCACATGAAGTAAGACAATAAAAGTGATTTATTTTTAACTGACAAATGAAGAGCTGAACACATAAGTGCCATCTGGTTCTGGCTAAACCTGTGGGTGAACAGTAGTGTTAAGATTCTGTCAGGGATGCCTACCTCTCTCTTTTCCTCTCTAACTTAGGAAATAAATAAGTAAATGTTTGAAAAACAAAAATCAATAATACAATAAATTTACAAATGATGATTATCAATACAAAGAAGAACGAATCCCAGAAGAGATGGCATCAAAGCTTAAGGTTACAGTGGTACACACAATCACTCATCTAAAATGAATTATATCAGCACTTATAAGTAATGCATACAAAGGAAGTATTTTTATAAGATAAGATACTATTTAAGTTCTTTTTTGTCTGAGCACGTGTGCTCAAGAGGGAGAGACAGAAAGAGGGAGAAAGCACCCCCCTCCAATGAAACATGGTCATGCCTCAATGTGTTTCCCCCTACTTCTCTATCCTGTTGGAATTCGAAGCATATACACACATGTTCCCACCATGTTTTTCAAGTCACCAGGATTAAGACTTGAACTATGCGGTCAGCCATGTGGGAATTTGGCTGACTTAACCACTAGGTGGAGACTAAGATCAGAAACCATTTAAAACCATTTTAAAATCAATCATTTACTGTAATGATGGCTACATTAAAAATGTATTATTTATGCCAAATGATAGCTACATAATAGCATATCGATAACTGAAATAAAGATGAAAATAGTCCAAGAATTTCTCCCTGAAAATATTTAGCTAACACTATGACTATACAAATATAAAATACAGGTAATGTCAAATATTTTCTTTATTATTCTTCTACCCAATATACTCACCAAGTCTTAGTGTTAACTTCGTACTTATAAAGATCATCTACCAATCCATATTTATTGCCTGGTAATGCTTTATAGCCTCCATGAACATAAACAGACTTTGTTATTTCATCATATACACTGGTATGACCATATCCACCTTGCACAATAGCTCCTTTTGTTTCTGGAACAAGCCAAGTGTTTGATGCTAAAACAAAAAGAAAATAAATCATGAACTTGAAGTAGCGGTCAAAACATAACTAATACATCACCAAAATTACCAATGAGTTCATTCTCAAACACATTTATGAAGAAATATAGTATACCTAGTATTCATATCATAAACACTTCTTAATGGCCCAGATGTAGTAGCACATTCATAGTGCTACTGCCTAGGAGTCCAGAAGCCTCATAGGAAGCCCAAGTTGTCTCTGGGCCAACCTAAACACACCAGACACAACTGTGCACATTTATAACTGGCTAATTAGGAAGCTGGGCCAGGAGGATAGCAATTTGATAAAACTTGGTCTCATGGGACCAGCAGTTAGTGTAATGGCTATGTCGTTGGACTCCCATGTAGTCGACTGTGGTTTGAGTCCCAGACCCGCTGGCTTAAAAACTCACGTCGGGCACCTGTGTGTGCATGCCCAATATCCCGAGAGGAGAATAGAGGAGAAGGGATTGTGGCGTGGCCATCCTCCCTGGGGGGTTATTTCTCACTTTCTGTCTCTCTCTTTCTTTCTGGCTAGCGCACGTGCCCTATAGCAAAAATCTCTCAAAAACAAACAAAAAAAAAAACACCTCAGTCTCATTCTCAAAGGGGAGAAATAAAAGAAACACTTATTAAATATGTGCCAGATACTATATTAGGTGCAGAAGTTGAAGATGAGTTGAAGATCTTCCCATAGATGAAATTAAACTCTGAAATACAGAAAATCCAATTTTTGTATGTACAAGAGAAAAAATAAAACCTTATTATATGCATTTTAGTATCCATAAATAATCCTGAAAAATTATTTAATAAATATTTTATGAAAGCTTACTATGCAACAGATTCTGACTTAGTCACTGATATTACAAAGAATAAAAATAACATAATCCTTGTCCTTAACAATATATAATTAATTGAATAATTTTTTTTTTTTGAGGAGGAGAGGTTTTTGCTATAAGGCTCGTACACTCACCCGAAAGACAGAGAGAGAAAAAGCAAGAAACCACCCCCCAGGGAGAATGGCCATACTGCAATCTGTTCTCCTCCATTCTCCTCTGGGGATCTTGGGCACGCACACACGTGCACTCATCGTGAGTTTAAGCCACCAGGTCCAGGACTCGAACCACGGTCGACTACATGGGAGTCAAGCAACATAGCTATTATGCCAACTGCTGATCCTGATTAACTGAATAATTTTTAAAATTTTTAGCACTGTGCCAGTCTTTTATCCTTTGATTTGAGCTCCACTTTCCTTTTTATTAAGTCCTATGTATGGTTCATGATAAAAACCTGAAAATTACATCTCCAAGAGTCTTGAAACTGGATCACTGTTTAGTCCCACCACTGTTAGAACTGGTAAGAGATTAGAAGGCAAGGCGAAGAAAGACTTGCTTTTGCCTCTAGCAGCATTAACAGACTAAAACAGGTAATGGCAGTGGTGTCTTTATTTTTTCCATTTCTGTGACCTTAGAACTACATTAAGCTACATTAGAACTACTTAGCATTATTAGTATGACTAATAACATACTAATACGCAACAGATATTTAAGAATCTCATACTATTTTGGAACACCCATTGACACAAATTTCTATACACAGAGAGCTAAACACCATTTCATATTTGACAATGTTTCTCATAATTTCAACACGTTAGAAAGTCTAATCTGTCTTTTTTTTTAAGTTGTGGCAATAGTCAGCACTTTTCCTTTTTAGCACAAGTACATGAAAAGTAAATATATTTACAGATTTAACCTGAAACTTTTCTAAAAGCGATTCCAAAGTAAATCTTTACTACAACATGCATATAATTTAACATTGGCACACATACATTTTTTTTTTCATTTGGCTCACAATAACTTAAGGGTATAAAACCACCATAACTGACAGTGGTGTCCTTATAACACTGAACATGTGTGGTTTCTTTCAGTGGCAGAAGTGACACCTCCAGTTGCTCAGAGGCAAAAGTGATCATATCCTCCAGCATGTGGATGTCTGGGTGATTTCTTTCCTTTGGTCTTCCTGCCCCTTTTAGCATTTTGGTAGTTAATTCCCTATATTAAATTCCATTCGGCTTGCTATATCTAGAAAAGACTCATTCCCTACTACATATTCATTTATAGAAAACATCAACCATATGTAAGACACACTTTTAAGAATATGGTAATAAAGATATGTAGTATCTTGGCTTAGGACATTTATATTTTAATGAGCAGTTATTTAGATACCATGAGTCTTTAAATATGCACCCAGACCACACCTCTTTTTCCCTCTAACTGATCATTTATACTCTGGCATCTTGGATAGCTCATTACAAACCCCTGAACTGATCAAGCCAGTGACAGTGCAGTAATACAACACTCTGCAATGCTGGACCCACTGGGAAGATCCTGGGTTTGTGTCCAAGGCCTCCCTACGTACGTCAGGCACACGTGCATGTGCTCACAATCCAGGCTGGATGAGGCTGACGGTGGATCACAGGGGAAGAACCCTGATGGGAATGCCTGTCTCCATCTTTCTCTCTCTGTCTCTCTCTTACATAAAAGAAATAAACTTTTTTAAAATACTCAAATTAACTAAGAGAAAAAGAAGAAATGCTTATAAACACTTTGTATTCACAAGATTCTGAGGTAGTGAAGACAGTGATTCTTCAATGGTCATGAGAAACACATGTATCAAAACGGAGTCAGTGAAGTCAATTATGCTTTATGAAACTAAAAACATATGAAGTAACATCATAATATTTATGTATCTAATGGACAGTATTTTAGAGCTAATTTCCAAAAATCAAAGTAAATAATAACTTGTCAGAAATAATTTAACTAATATTCAACCACTTTTTAAAGCTATGGATATGTATCCAAACTAATGGTTTTTCATTCTCTAATTAAAAAGATAAATTTCTCTTTATAGAAAAATATTTAATAAAGAAGTATATATTGTAAAATTGAAAGTAACTTCTCCTCTAGCCCATTATCTATAGGTATTTTTCACAATTTATTGTATTTAGACTATTTTCAAAGTACAGGTCTGAGTATTTTAGTACAAATACAAAACACATGTAAATGGCCTACATATACATACATATATATAAAATTTGTGTCCCCCAAAATAATATTGGTATGTTGCCTCTAGCAGCATTAACAGACTAAAACAGGTAATGGCAGTGGTGTCTTTATTTTTTCCATTTCTGTGACCTTAGAACTACATTAAGCTACATTAGAACTACTTAGCATTATTAGTATGACTAATAACATACTAATACGCAACAGATATTTAAGAATCTCATACTATTTTGGAACACCCATTGACACAAATTTCTATACACAGAGAGCTAAACACCATTTCATATTTGACAATGTTTCTCATAATTTCAACACGTTAGAAAGTCTAATCTGTCTTTTTTTTTAAGTTGTGGCAATAGTCAGCACTTTTCCTTTTTAGCACAAGTACATGAAAAGTAAATATATTTACAGATTTAACCTGAAACTTTTCTAAAAGCGATTCCAAAGTAAATCTTTACTACAACATGCATATAATTTAACATTGGCACACATACATTTTTTTTTTCATTTGGCTCACAATAACTTAAGGGTATAAAACCACCATAACTGACAGTGGTGTCCTTATAACACTGAACATGTGTGGTTTCTTTCAGTGGCAGAAGTGACACCTCCAGTTGCTCAGAGGCAAAAGTGATCATATCCTCCAGCATGTGGATGTCTGGGTGATTTCTTTCCTTTGGTCTTCCTGCCCCTTTTAGCATTTTGGTAGTTAATTCCCTATATTAAATTCCATTCGGCTTGCTATATCTAGAAAAGACTCATTCCCTACTACATATTCATTTATAGAAAACATCAACCATATGTAAGACACACTTTTAAGAATATGGTAATAAAGATATGTAGTATCTTGGCTTAGGACATTTATATTTTAATGAGCAGTTATTTAGATACCATGAGTCTTTAAATATGCACCCAGACCACACCTCTTTTTCCCTCTAACTGATCATTTATACTCTGGCATCTTGGATAGCTCATTACAAACCCCTGAACTGATCAAGCCAGTGACAGTGCAGTAATACAACACTCTGCAATGCTGGACCCACTGGGAAGATCCTGGGTTTGTGTCCAAGGCCTCCCTACGTACGTCAGGCACACGTGCATGTGCTCACAATCCAGGCTGGATGAGGCTGACGGTGGATCACAGGGGAAGAACCCTGATGGGAATGCCTGTCTCCATCTTTCTCTCTCTGTCTCTCTCTTACATAAAAGAAATAAACTTTTTTAAAATACTCAAATTAACTAAGAGAAAAAGAAGAAATGCTTATAAACACTTTGTATTCACAAGATTCTGAGGTAGTGAAGACAGTGATTCTTCAATGGTCATGAGAAACACATGTATCAAAACGGAGTCAGTGAAGTCAATTATGCTTTATGAAACTAAAAACATATGAAGTAACA
>NW_006203813.1:22128-22432 GCF_000334495.1 Tupaia belangeri chinensis | reverse complement strand
AGAGAGAGAGAGAAGAGAGAAGAGAGAGAAAAGAGAGAAAGGGAGACTGGGAAAGATAGCTGCCAGGTCCAGGTCTTAAACAGTGACTAGCCACATGGGAGGCCATTGCCCCAACCACTACACCAACTGCTACCCCAAAAAGATGTACATTTTGACATCAAACAACATTTGGAGTTAGAGAAGAGTTGTTGTGTGTGTGACAGAAATTAAGATATTATCACCTTAAGCTAGACTGTTAAAGCTATATGTAATTTTATGTAAGCCTCATGATAATTACAAAGTAAAACCCTGTACATACACACAA
>NW_006203813.1:12573-20832 GCF_000334495.1 Tupaia belangeri chinensis | reverse complement strand
GAAGAAAATAACAAAGATTATAACAAGAATAAATGAAATAAAGACTGCAAAACTTACAAAAGACCAATAAAACTGAGCTAGTTATTTGAGAAGTAAAACAGTCAAACGTTTAGTTAAACTAAGGAAAATGAGCGAATGCACAAGTAAGTAAAATTATAAATGAAAAAAGATATATTACCACTGATATCACAGAAATACATAGGATCATAAGATTATAATGATTATTTTTGATTGCCAGTGGGCATGTGCACTTGTGAGAGAGAGGAAGAGAAAAGGCATCTCCTAAGTGGGGCATGGTCAGTGCTACGATCCATTTTTTTCCTGCTCTCCTTTCAGTCAGGATTTTGGACATGAGCACACATGCCCGGTGGGTTTTGAAAAACACGGTGAATCAGATTCAAGCTGCCATCAACTCTGTGGGATTCTGCTTCCAATGCACAGTGATTACCCACTTTGCAGTGGGACTGACCCGATTATAAGATTAGTATGAGCAATAATATGCCAACCAACTGGAAATCTCAGAATAAGAGATTTAATTCCTAGAAATTTACAATATCCCAAGACTAAAGCATGAGGACATTGAAAATATGAACAGACGTAATGAGGAGGTTAAGTCAGCAATCAAAAATCAACTCAGGTGCCAGAAGGCTATGCAGTAGTAACATATGATGTTCTGCCAGGCTGACCTACAATGGTGAGCATTCTGGGTTCATATCAACAGAGCTTAGAATGCTTAATGCTTCATTTTATGATGTCAGTGTTATTCTGATACCAACATTTTTCAGAAACATTGCAATAAATAAAATCTCCAAACCAATATCCCTCAACAACTTATATACAAAGCACTTACAACTTTTTAACATAAAAAAATAATAATACATAAAAGAATAGTTCATGATAAGCATTTGGAATTTATTCCAGGACCACATACTGATTTAATGTGCAGTCTCTTGTGAGGGAGAGGAAGGAGAGAAGCCTTACTTGGAAGGACAGATAGACAGGTTACCCCATAGACAGATCAGCCTGTCCACATTATTTAAACAGTAGCCTGAAATCACTTATATACTCGTACTTTGAATACAATTACTGTGGAATCCTTCATCCTATGAAGATATTTAGCCCACTCAATTGCACCCATCTAATTTTTTTGTATGTCCCTCTTTCACAGGAACTGAACTACTCTCCAACACTACGTGGTAGCATGACCAATGGTAAGAACCCCTCATCACTCTTGCATTATGTCCTGTGAAAATCATCCTGTTCACATAACACTTTTGTTTCTTGTCCATTTGACATATAATCATGAAATATCAGTTATTTACTGTTTGTATTATAAGAGGCTAGGAAAATAACCTTAAATAGTTGTCCACTTTTTGTCAAGTGTTTCTATTTTTATTTTAATGAATACCAATTAAATCTCTAGTCTCCTTTCTTTTCAAATTTCAATTAAACCTGCAATAGAACAAGTACGCCAAAGCTCTTAAATCTCCAAATCAAATCCAACCAGAAATATCTGAAAGGAGAAAATAATGAACACAATTTCCCCTACTGTATACAAGACAAATCTTTACACTTGGCAGTTAAATTGAGAAGAATATATGTGTCTTATTTCCATATCCTGAATACTGGATTGAATGTATACTTTACTAAGTTAAATATTTTACTGAGTTCCCTTGTTTGGAACACTTAAGAAGTACAAAGGTCTTTGCTTTTGAAGTTCTTATAATCTAGTTACATGCATGAAAGCTTTTGGTAACAATTCAAAGAAAGATAGCAATTAGTGACATTATGAAGGACTATAATGTAATGTGATGAAGAATTCATGCTGCCAAAAGACAGGTAGAAATTTGGAGAAGAATTTGAGAGTGAACCATTTTACAGGGTAGACATATATAAAAGTGCTTAGGCCAAAATTGAGAAGAAAAGAATGTAAGATGGGCAACACATAGCCACAATATTCCTTGACAATGTATTCTTTCATTTCTACAAAGTGGACATCTGGCATGACTGAAGAATGGTGTAGGACCAGACCATACATACAGCTTGTTTTAGCATCACCTCTCCTTCCATATTTGACTTCCGGTATATCCTACCTGTGCTTAAGTTTTCTATGACGGGAATGAAGAGTTTGCCTGAGTTACCTCTGGCCTTTCTACAAATGCATCAATAATGGAGACACTAAAAAAAAGGGAGAACAGCTCTGACTTCTGGACGAATGCTGCTTATTCTCTGCATTTCTTTCTCTTTTTTCCTGCATGTTTTTCCCTTCCAGGAGTGTTAGGTTCAAACTTTGTATTTATATTTAAAAGTCAGGGAATCCTTATCTAAAAGAAGACTTTCCTTGATGAAAGGCCTACGATAAAATTATACCTCTAATATCATTGGTTAAATAACAGGGGCAGAATTTGATCATCTTGTAGGTACTGTTGTATTTCTGAAATGTGTCCCTGAAGCCAGATAGATTTCAGATGAAATACTGGTTTCAACTATTATTATTTTCATGACCTTAGAAAGCTTACTTTACCTCTCATATTAGCAATTCCTTCATCTGAGTAACATAAATTAAAATACTGGTCTAAAATATACCTCTCAAGAGAGTTAATATAAACAACTAGAACAGTGCCTTGTACAGATACTTCATTCTATCTTCATTTTAATAATCTCAATTTTTACTATCTTCATTCTAATAATCTCAATTTTTCCCTCCTTAATACACCTTTAATTAATTCTATGAAATACTTCTTCATCTCCAGTGTCATTATCCAAGTTTAATAATGATGTTTCTTCTTAGGCCTAGGACATTAGCTTGTTAATAGCTTGTTAATTGGCCATTCTACCACCTCTCTCTTTTTCTTTCTCCGTTCTTACATTTATCCCATGATTTAGCATTTAAAGAAGTGTCTTCTCAGGATTAGCGTATCCTGATCAACGATGAAGAGGAGGAGAAATGAAGAAGTAGGATGCCTAGCACATAATCTAACTCCTCAGTTTGGTATGCGAGGCTCCTACAGTCGGCAGAGTTGTTCAGGGTCATTTCTTATTTTCTGAACAGTGACGACTCCTACTATCTGGCAAGCTACTTAACTATAATTTTGCATTATCTCTTATCCCCTCAAAGTCTAGAAATGACTTTTTTTGTGTGCAGCTGTTGTATAAAGTGTATATATTTTGATCAACTAGACCAGGGAGAAATGTTCATATATTGAAACGATCACATTGTAAGCTAAATAATGTAATAGAATGTATTTTAAAAATGTAAATAAAAAATAAATAAATAGAGGAAAAAAAAACCTTAGAGGTGGTTCAAATCTTAGCTTGTACAATAAGCTCTCTTTAATTTCTCTAGCCTGTGTAGAAGGAAACCAGGGCACATGCTTTACACCAAGTGCTTTTCATAATTGTCTCCTTTGGTCCTCATAAAACCCTACAAAGTAGTTATTTTCATGTTACTTTCAAAAGAGAAGACTGGAATTCCAAGTCTGATAAAATTTGTACAAAATTCTGCATCTAGTGGGATGAGGATTAAAATGCTGCTAAGTCCAAGTGACTTCAAAATTCATATTATTTCCAAGCATTCTATATTCCTTTAGTTATACACTAACTTGAGTGGAAAAATATGACCTAAGAGATATGACAGGTACTAAGTGAACTCAGGCAAGCCACCATTCTTGTATTTCATTATTCTGAAAAACGTATTTTTTTTTCTCTTAAACTGTTGTTACATATAGAAAGGTTCATTTTATTGTCAGTACCTTCTATTTTTGTTTTCAGTATTCTTTAATATGTATTACATATTTAATAAAACTATTTCTTAAAAAGTAAAAAAAAAAGTTACTGAAATGTGAGGATTTGAGAATATGAATAACATTCCGTCTACATTTGAGTAATAGAACTTGGAGTTTGGGGATATTCAAGACATTACCTAATCCAGCTCTTTCATTTTAGAGATGAAAGGCTTGTGACCAGACACTGAAGCTGACCACTTGGCCAAAGGAGGGAGAAAAAGTTACTGGTTGAGCTGAAACTGTTATTTTCAATTCTACCTGTATTATTTTTCTTATTCATTTGAGATGTGAATAGCTGTGTTCATCGCAGGCAATGAGAGGCAGATAGCGCAGGTTACAGGGGTAGACTGTCCACTGGCAGCTCCCACAGCCCCTGCACAAAAGCCTTTGCAGGGCTCGTTTCACTTCTCTGTTCTGCAGGGCATAAATGAAAGGGTTGAGCATGGGAGTGACAATCGTGTAGAAGACAGCAGGGACCTCAGCCCCAGCACACCTGGATGGAGGCTGTAGGTAGTATAGGAGCATCATGGTGAGGTGCACAGAGCAGGTGGAGAAGGCCCATTGCCAGCCATCTGCCATGTGAATGCACAGCACCGGTGGCACGATAAAGATGTAGGACGTGATGGTGAGTGTCCAGCAGCCTGCGGCCACCACACTGATTTTTACCAGCATGACAAGCTCGTTTAGCATGGTGTCCACACAGGCCAGCTTCAGCATAGGCGGGATGTCACAGAAGAAGTAGGTAACGCAATGGGCCATAGTAGGGCAGGTAGAAGGTGTAGGTTGCAGAGTGCATGGTCCTGGTGGCCCACGTGATCTTGGCCAGCGCCACGCATGCTCGCTTGTGCATGGCCACCGGGTAGATGGCCAGGTAGTGGTTGTAACCCATGACCATGTACAGGAAGCACTCGGTGCTGGCCAGTAAGTGGAAGCAGTAAAGCTGCACAGCACAGCCCTGAAAGGAGATCACCTTATCCCCCTGAGTCAGCATGCTTGCCAGGACCTTGGGCACCATCACTGGGGACAAACAGGCATCCAGGAAGGACAGGTGGCCCAGGAAGTGGTACATGGGGGAGTGCAGATGAGGGTCAGAGCCCACAGTAAGGAGAACAATGAGATTCCCAGTCAATGTGATGCTGTAGATGAGGAGAAAGACAAGGAAGAACAGGCTAGGGTGCTCAGCTGTGCACATCAGACCCTCCAGAAAGAAGCACTTCACCACAGTGCGGTTGGGTTACCCTGTCTCCATGACCATCTTCTCACAAACAGAATGATTACTTACCTCCTTTGCAACTGTTGATGGAAAAATAACCAATTGCAAAAATTAATAATTAATACTCGATGTGGTTTATTTCCAGGCCAAATATGAGTGACCTAGGCCCGGAGAAGAGACATACATGCTTTTCTTGGGGTGATCATGTACAGGGGTTCCTTTTATTTGTTTTTGAAATTGACAGACAAAATTTAGTGAAGAGATTTGTCTTGGGAAGAGATTAAAGAAAGGCTTAATCTACATCTCAAAAAAAGGGAAGTTCTGTGTCTTGGGAAGAGATAAGCAAAAGAGTATACTGTAATCGGTTGAAATATACATCTCAAAGATACTATGCCAGGGATAGGATGTAGGGAGAATCCTGTTAATAGAAAATAAATGGTATGTTAATGTTTGTGGGCATGACTTCCCAGACCCTTTTAAAAAGATTTTGGAAAATAGGAAAAGTAGTCAGACTTTCTGTCCTCACTACTAAACTGACATGAACAGACTCGTAAGTAGCTGTTTCCCTCTATTGAAATACCATTAACTGTTGGTCCACACCATCTTGGTCTTTATTTGTATGCAAGAGAAATATAGGCAGGTTCAACTCACAGTTTTGGCCCATTGTGGTGTTTTCTTGCTGCTTGCACCTTCATAATTGATATTTCCGTGTGATCTACATTCTTTTTGGGACACATACAAGACTCCAAGGATTATTTGTAGAAATGCACTGCCTAAAAAATGGCACTGTAAATCTTGATCATAAATCCTGCTTTGAGGATGTATTTTTGGATTGGCATGTATTCCAGAATGACCATGCATCTACCCTCCTAATGTACTCTGCGTGCAGATGTGGACAGGCAAATTCTTATTGGCTAGTCCTCAGAGAGTTGCTTTCCATCTTCAGGGAAGCCTTGCCTAGGGTTTGGGTGCTGTTATATCAGCCAGGCAAACAGCAGTCCCACACACCCCTGGCCCACAGGGAATACTTGGAATTTCGGCTACCAACAACTCTCAAGTGTATATGACAATGAAGCCTTAGAGAGTAGTCTGAATAATTATCAGAACATTTTAAAAAAATACAATAATAGCATGTTTTTATTTAACCCAATATGTCAAAATATTTTACTTTTAATAATAGTTGAGGGAACCAGCAGTTAGTGTAATGGCTATGTCACTGGACTCCCAAGTAGTCGACTGCAGTTCACGTCCTGAACCCGGTGGCTTAAAACTCACGCAGGGCACATGTGCGTGTGTGCCAAAGATCCCGAGAGGAGAATGGAGGAGAAGGGATTGTGGCGTGATAATCCCCCGGGGGGTGATTTCTCCCTTTCTGTCTCTATGTCTCTCTCTGTCTGTCTGGCGAGCACACGTGCCCTACAGTGAAAACCTCTCAAAATAAATAAATAGATAAAAACAAAAATAAAATAATTGATACAAAAATGTTAATAGAATATTCTACTTTTTTTTGCACAAAGTCTTCAGAATTGAGTATGCATTTTATATATATCACACATAATTATTAATACATCCTTAAATTCCACAGTTGCAAGTGGTTATGAAACAGGTAGGTCATTAAGTGAGGAGTGGCTGTACTAATTTATATTTCTACAAACAGCATAAAAAGTTCTACTTTCTCCACACTTCTTTCACTAGCATTTGTTAACTGTTTTTTTTTTTTTTTTTTTGTCTTTTTGATAGTAACTATTCTAACGGGTGAAATGCGAAATGATAGATCACTGTAGTTTTAATTTGCATTTACCTGACATTTAGTGAGTTTGAACATTTTGTCATGTCTATTGGTAACTTTACAGCTTCTTTTGATAAATGTCTATTCAAATCATTGGTCCCCATTTCAATTAGTTTTCTCTCTCTTTTTCTTTTTTTTTCTATTGAGTTGTTGGAGTTCTTTTCATATTTTTGTTATTAATCCCTTATCAAGTGTACAGTTCACAGATATTTTATCCAGTTTTGTCAATTGTCTCTTTACTCAGATTGTTTTCTTTGTTGTGTAGAAGCATTTTAGTTTGACATAGTCCCATTTGTCTATTTTTGCCTTTGTTGCTTGTGCTCTTGAGGTCTTATTATAAAACTTTTTGCTTAAATCAGTGCGCTCAAGTTTCTCTTTTCTTCCTGTAGCTTCATAGTTTGGGGGCTTAAATATAAGTTTTTAATACATTTTGAGTTAATTTTCATATATGATGAAAAGAGGGGTTTAGGGTGTTTGTTTGTTTGTTGCTTCAGCATTGTTTATTAAATAAATTACCATTTTATTTATTTATTTATTTTTAAAATTTTTAGAGGGTACATGCATTAACCAGGGAGAGAAAGAAAGAGAGAAAATAAGAAAGCATCCACATGAGGGATGATGACACCACAATCCCTTCTTCTCCATATCTTCTTTTGAAATTTTGGGCACATATACATGTACCTGGAATGTTTTTCAAGCTTCTGGGTTTAGGACTTGATCCATGCAGCCAGCCATGTGGGATTCACTTGGCCTGAGGCCATCCTTACTTTTTAAAATTATTTAATTTTACTTATTATTATTATAGTATTGTTATTATTAATTTAATAGGACACTTTAACCCACCAGAGAGAGAGAGAGAAAGCAAGAAAGTAAGGTACCAGGTCCACAACTTGAAATGTAGTCAGTCATGTGAGAGTCCAGTGCCTTAACCACTACACCACCTGCAGGCCTTGAGATTATCTCTTTTTCTTTCTTTATTTCTCTTTCTTTCTTTCTTTCTTTCTTTCTTTCTTTCTTTCTTTCTTTCTTTCTTTCTTTTTTCTTTCTTCCCTTCTTTCTCTTTCATTCTTTCTTTTTTCTTTGTTTCTTTTCTTTCTTCTTTCATTGTTTCTTTCTTTTTCGTTCATTTTCTTTCTTTCTTTCTTTCTTTCTTTCTTTCTTTCTTTCTTTCTTTCTTTCTTTCTTTCTTTTCTTTCCTTTTTTCCTTTTTAAGAAAGATTTTTGCTATACGGAGTGTGTGCTCTCCAGAAAGACAGAAAGTGAGAAATCAGCCCCTAAGGGGAAGACCATGACACAATCCTTTCTTTTCCATTCTCTTCTCGGGATTTTGGACACACTCGCACACACACCTGGTGTGAGTCTCAAGCTGCTGGGTACAGAACTCGAACTGTAGTTGGCCATGTGGGAGCCCAGCTCCTTAACTCTATGGCATCTGCTGGCCCAAGACTGTCCTTTTCTTAATGAATGTTTTT
>NW_006203813.1:9898-12373 GCF_000334495.1 Tupaia belangeri chinensis | reverse complement strand
TTCAACAGTGTCTTCATACCACAATCTGCTCTCAGCCATTCTGGATCACAGGAATGCACATGCATACCCAGTGTGCTTAGGGAGGTCCCAGGATGTGAATCTAAGACCTTTCCCATGTTGGTACAGTTGTGATACTACTGCACCACTGCCTGGCTCCTATGCTTTTCATATTTAATGTCAGAACTTATTAAAAGTTATATTCCTAAGAAGCCAAAACAACAAAGTGGCTCTTAATAGACATGCAAGTTGGTGCCTTAATATAGGCTCAAAATAATTTTATTTCAGTGACAGAAGAATAGCAAAAGACTTAAATGTAGCATAATTTGAATTGAAATTTAGATATTTCACTGGTTATTAGTGTAATTTGGGTTGCTAAGTGAAGATCTAATGGGTTCCTTTGAACAAAACGCAGGTGGAATTGGATTTAGTCTGCTGAGGAAAAGACATTTTATTTTGCCTTTGAGATGCCCCATGATTAGGAGAATGTTCATCCTTCAACCCAAAGTGATGAGCTGTTCCTTTTGGAAGTCTGATATAAATACTGTGAAAGAAGTAGGTCCAATAAATAGCAATGCTATTGAAAGAAATGCATCTATAGAATGAGTAACAAACGTATCTATAGAATGCAGAAGCCACTAAAGAATAGTCATTGAGACAGGATGTTAGTGTTTCTTGGAAATTTATGAAGTGCCGATTTTAAAGCTGAGGTGTGTCCTGGACTGTTCCGGGAAGCTATGCTCCAAACTCTATCTTCTAGACTCCCGAAATATTCAGACAAGCACAGTGGAGGAGAGATTTTGTCACAGAACGACCAGAAACCACCGCAGAGGCACAAGAAACATAAGAAATCAAGAAAATATCTCTCCCCAAAGGGAAAAGAACAATCCCTCATTATCCAAGGACAGTACAGTAGAACTCATGGAAATGTCTGCTAGAGACTTCAGAATATTCATAGAGACAAACTTAACGAGATGCAAGAGCTGAGAAATAATGAACTCCAGAAGATACAGGAGAAAAGAGACAACGAGTTCCAGGAGGTGTTGAAGTTCTTTCATGATCTGAAAGAGGAAATATACACTATAAAAAGGAATCAAATGGAGCTATTAGAGATGAGGGCTGCCATTCAGGAAATCAAAACCTCCCTCAAAAGTATTAAAAGCAGCTTAGTACATGCAGAAAATTGAATCTCGGATGTGGAGGGCAAAACCTCTGATCTAGAAAAATCAACCAAAAAAAATTGAGAAAATAACCTCCAAAAATGAGAATACTATACTAAACAGCATTAAGCGCCCAAACATTTGAATAATTGGTATCCCCGAAGGTGAGGAAACTAATAAGGACATTGATAATCTATTCCATGAAATCTTAGAAGAAAACTTTCCAAATCTATAGAGGCATTCAAATATCCTGACCCAAGAAATACAAAGGACCCCTAATAGAATCAATCCAAGATCTTCTCTAAGGCACATCATAGCCAGACTGACCAAATCTACAGACAAAGACAAGATACTAAAATTGGCAAGAGAGAAACGTTAGGTTATTTATAAAGGTTATCCCATCAGGCTAACCTCAGACCACTCACCAGAAACAGTGAGAGCAAGGAAAGAATGGGAAAATATATTCAAAATGTTAAGTGAAAAACATTTTCAACCAAGAATACTGTGCCTGGCAAGATTATCTTTCATATGGAAAGAAATGATAAAAAACATTCTCAGATAAACAAGACCTGAAAGAATTTGCCAATAGCAGACCCATTTTTAAAGAAGTTCTGAAAGGAGTCTTCTACCAGGAAAATGAATGACATGTGAAGAAATAAGAGAATAAAAGGTAACCAAGAAAATGACCAATTTAATGCTAGGAATAAGAAATATCAATAATAACATTGAACGTTACTTTCCAGGATTTAAACAGAAAGATTGGACCACAATAACACTGCATATTCAACAGAAGAGAGTTTGAACATAAGACAACTGGTAAAATAGAATTTTATGACTTTTGAGTAAAACATTACTGATTTCTTTTTCTACTATGCTATTTTTCCAATGTAAGCATTTTACTTTCTTCTGAGTTGTTGATAGGCTCAGCAATTTGTTAAATTATTTTTTTGTTTGTTTCTTTAAATGGAACATAAACTTTTCTTCTTTTCTATCCCCTCTGGAACTGGAAAATATTTGGGCGTATTCTTATGTTGCGGCAGAAGGGCTATTTGTATAAGTTCAATAATACTTGTTGCATGGAATCAGAAATTGGAAATTCTCATTATTGGACAGGGCTTTGACTGGAATATCATACCTGAAGATTAATCAGAAAACTATGGAACTAAGGTGGATCTCAAGTAAGCCAACAGAAGCTCTTAGAAAGATGGCCTGGCACCATAAATTGTTCTTCCTGAGAGAGAGGACTAGTGAAGATATATGAAAGAATTTATAACATAAGATAACCTTGACTTTTCCAGCCCAGCATTGTAATCAGTAG
>NW_006203813.1:5287-7878 GCF_000334495.1 Tupaia belangeri chinensis | reverse complement strand
AGACACTATCTTAGGTGTCTACAGTTGTTTTCCATTCCTTTATTCTCCCACATTTTATTGACTCACAAAATTTCTTAAGTTATCTAACTACTTTCAATAGAAAGTTAAGCTGGTCTGTACATATCCATGAATGCATGTCTGACTTTAGGCATGAAACTCTGATAAGAATGAATACACTATTAGGTAACACCTAGCTGATGCTATAAAGCTTACTATCGTCATTAAATAGATATTTAAAAATATATTTTTGATTTAAATAAAGGCAGTTTTAGCTTTAACAAATTAAAGAAATGCTAAGGAAATTTACTTAAAACTTAAAGCCAGGAAACAGGTTGGGATTCTGTTCAAATAATAGGTACATGAACCTATTGGCAGCACAAGACAGGACAAAAATTCTTAAAACCAGAAAACAAAGCCTAGAAGAAAATCAGCAATGGTTTAGTCAAAAGTCATAAAATGTTATTTCACCAGTTCAGTTTCAGATACTTTATCTTCTGTTGTGGTTCAATCTTCCTGATTAAATTCTGGGATATAATATTCAATTTCAGGGATGTTTCTACAATTAAGTTGGTCATTTTCTTGGTTTTTGAACTCTTACTTCTGTGTGTCTATTTAATTTTCCTGGTATAGCACTCTCTTGAAAACTTCTTGCAGATCTGGTCTGGTGTTGGTAAATTCTTTCAGGTTGTGTTTAATCTGAGAATATTCTTCTTTTCTTCCCATGTGAAGGATAATCTTGCTGGGTGCAGTATTCCTTGTTGAAATTGTTTTCCCCTTAACACATTGAATATATTTTCCCATTCTTTTTTTGCTCACATTGTTTCCAGTAAAAGGTCTGCTATTAGCCTGATGGGATTTCCTTTGTAGATAATTTTCCATTTATTTCTTGCCAGTCTTAGTATCTTGTCTTTGTCTGTGGTTTTGGTCAATCTGGCTATAATGTGTCTTGGAGAAGATCTTCTTGGGTTGATTCTATTTGGGATCCTTTGTATTTCTTGGGACTGGATCTTTGAATGCCTCTTTAGGTTTGTAAAGTTTTCTTTCAGGATATCATGGAATAGATTATCAATGCCTGTATGAGTTTCTTCACCTTCTGGGATACCAATTATCCAGATGTTTGGATGTTTGATGGTATCTAGTATTTTTCATATATTATTCTCATTTTGGGGGAGGGGGCATTTTCTCCGTCTTCATGGTGGATTTTTTCTCTTTATATTTTTCTTTGGAGAGGTGTTTTTGCTATAGGGTGAGTGCACTCACCAGAAATACAGAGAGAGAGAGAGAGAGACAGAAAGGGAGAAATCACCCCACAGGGGGAATGGCCATGCCACAATCCCTTCTCCTCCATTCTCCTCTCGGGATCTTGCAAGCATACATATGTGCCCGGTGTGAGTTTAAGCCACTGGGTCCTGGACTCAAACCATGGTCAACTACATGGGAGTCCAGCAACATAGCCATTACACTACCTGTTGGTCCCTGAGAGCCTTAATCTCTAACAGGTCCATTTAATTTTTTTTTTTAGAGTGTGTATTTTTTCTTTTAGATCTTTCAATTCCATTGGAGGAGAGGTATTGTCTTGCTTTCTCATATTTCTTATAATTCTGTGGTAATTTCTAGTCATCTGATGGATGGTACATTTCTTTCTAATTCTTGAAGTTCAATCTTTACGATCAGAGGTGAGCAGGAGGCGATCTGCAATCTCTCTTCTATTCCATTTTCACTCTTTGTGCATCAGATTCAAGGTGAAGAGAGGAATATTCTGACCCTAACCATATTCAGATGTTTGGAAACTGTTCACTTTGGATAGACCTGTCTAGACACTAAGTGCATAGAGGCAGATCAGCTAATGAAGTGAGATAAAGAAGAAAGGAAAAGAATTAAGAAGAGGAAAGAAGAAGAAAAAATAAAATGAAAGAAAAGAGGATTAAAAAACCCATAATATTATAACTTTAAAAAGCAAAAATGAAAACTGTGTGGTGCACATGTGTGCCACATGAAACCAATATTTTACAGCTGAAGTATGGTATCTATGTCAGGATAGGCCTGGCTTGGGTTGTGCCTTTCCTAAATAAAGTGAGGAAAGGCACCAATTAACACAAGAAAGAAGAGGCTTGAGAGCTCAGAGAATACTTTACCTTAAAAAATTTTTTTTATAAAAATTAAAAGTCACAGGGAGACACAGTGATACAGAGAGAGACAGACAGAAATGGAGAGAAAGAGACACAGAGCTATCCCTACGCACTAGAAATAAGTCAGAGGGGATAGTCTCAGCAGAAAGTGTTTATTTTTCGTCAAGAAAGCCAATATTTAACAGATGAAGTACGGTTTCCATCTCAGAATCCCTTATCCTCTATTTCACTATTCCTTCAGGACTCAGTGTACACACACACACACATCTAGTATGTTTCCCAAGCCTTCTGGTCCAGGACCCAAACCATGCAGCTGATCCTGTGGAATCCAGCTGCCTCAATGACCACATCATGGGCTGGCCCTCATTACTCTTTACTGATCCTTTCAAGTTTTCTACTTTTCCCTGATTCAATATTGGTAATTGCATATGTTCAGCAATTTAGCCATTTCATGGTGGTTTT
>NW_006203813.1:3993-5014 GCF_000334495.1 Tupaia belangeri chinensis | reverse complement strand
AAAGAGACAGAAAGGAAAAGTGAGAAATCACCCTTTGGGGGAATGGCCATACCACCATCCCTTCTCCATTATCTGCATGAGATTTTTAAAATAATATATTTTATTTTATTTTACTTTCTTTTATACATCCAATTGCTGTACTTAGCTTGTAAAGTGAACTTTCTTTTTTTAAAAAATTAAAGAATTATTTAACTTTTTATTTATTCATTCTTTTATTTTAACTTGACCAGAGAGAGACATAGAGAGAAAGAGAAAGTGAGAGAGCAAGCCATCAGGTCCAGGATGTGAACCAGTCGGCATGTGGGAGTGTCCAGCACCTTAATCACCATGCCACCTGCTGGTCCCCTGTAAAGTGAATTTCTAACATGAATACATTTCACACCAGTTCAGTTGGGGACACTGTACACATTATTGTGAACAAATAATAATCAATTTCTGAGTCTCACAAATGTCTTGCCTCTCTATTTTTCTCCTTAATGTCTCCCCTTGTACTCTTCTCCTTCTCCCACCTTCTTTTGACACTGTATTCAGTATCTATAACCATTTTAGATGTTTCTATATCCTCTAATCTTTCAGTTTCAGCCAGAGTACAGAGAGTTGGTATATATTATGTGGAGACATACAGTGTCTCTTCTTCATATCCTGGCTTGCTTCACTCAGGAATAAATCTTCCATATTTATCCACTTTCTATCAAAACCCAGGGGCTTGGTGTTTTTATTTTATTTTTTTATTTTATTTTTTTATGACTGAGTAGTATCCCATAGAGTTTATGTGCCACACTTTTTCAATCTGCTCATCTGTTCATGGCCATTTGGGTTGGTTTCATATCTTAGCAATAGTGAAAACTGCTGCAATAAACATAGATATGCAAGCACTTTTCTGACTAAGCGTTTTACTGTCCTTTGGGTAGATACCCAGGAGTGGGATTGCTTGATCACATGGTCATTCTATCTGTAGATCTTTGAGGAATCTCCATATTGTTCTCTACAGTGGCTACACCAGTTTACATTTTCACCAGCA
>NW_006203813.1:499-3742 GCF_000334495.1 Tupaia belangeri chinensis | reverse complement strand
TAAGCTGCTTGAGTTTCCTGTGTATTCTAGTTACAAGTCCCTTATCTGAAGCATAGTTTACAAAAATAGTCTCCCATTCCGAAGGTTGTCATTTCACACTAATTACTGTGTCTTTTGCTGTGTAGAAATTTCTTAATCTGATGTAATCCCACTAGTCTATTTCTGGGATTTTTGTTTGTGCTTTGCGTGTTTTATTTAAGAATACCCCATGTCTCCGAGAGTTTCCTCAGTGTTTTACAGCAGTAGTTTTATGGTTTGAGGTCTTAGATTGAGATCTTTGATCCACTTTGAGTTGATTTTTGTTAAGGTGAGAGATAGGGGTTCAGATTCATTTTTCTGCAGGTGGATACCCAGTTTTACCAGCACCATTAGCTAAAGAGGTTTTCTTTTCACTGGATTGAATGGTACCTGTTGTCAAAGATAAGTTGGCTGTATGTTTTGGGATTTATTTCTGGGGCTTCTATTATGTTCTGTTGTTCCACATGTCTGTTTTATGCCAATATCGTGCTGTTTTGATTACCACAGCTTTGTAATATATTTGGGGGTCAGAGAGTGAGATGTCACCTACTCCACTCTTCTTGTACAATGACTTTGGCAATATGGGGTTTTATGCTTCGAGACGATTTCTATGATTGCCTTTTCTAGATCTGTGAAGAATGTCTCTGGTACTTTGATTTGGGTTGTATGTAGATTGCGCTCTGATCTTTATGACTTAGTTCCTTCTGTCAGCTTTAGGTTTACTTTGTTTTTTCTTTTTTTGGTTCTTTGGCCTGCATTGCTAGGATGTTTACTTGAAATCTTTCTATTTTTTGATTTAGGCACTTATGCTAAAAATTTCCCTCAGAATACTGGTTTCATATATTCCATAAGTTTTGATACATAGTTTTATCACTGTCATTTGATTCAAACATTTAAAATTTTTTTCTTAATTTCTTCCTTGGTTCAGTATTCATCTAGAAGCATGTGGTTTAGTCTTTATTTCTGTGATTTCCAAAGTTTCTTTTTTTATTAATTTCTATTTTTATTTCACTGTAGTCCAAAATGATACTCAATATGACGTCTATCCTTCTAATTTCTTCAGATATTATTTTTGTAGCCTAACATATGATCATGGAGAAAGTTCTATGTGCTAAAGAGAAGATGTGTATTTTGTAATTGTTTGATGAAGTATTTTATAAATAACTAGTAGGCCCACTTGCTCTATTGTGCAGCTTAAATCCAATGTTTCTTTCTTGATTTTCTTTCTAGACAATATGTCCAATGCTGAGAATGGAGTAATGAAATATCCAAACATTATTATATTAGAGACTATTTTTTCCCTTTAGATGTAGTAATTGGTTTACATATTCATGTATTTCAGTGTTGGTGCATATGTATTTATAATTGTTATTTCTTTTTTAATTGAGCATTTTAGTATAATATGGTCACTTGTATGTCTTTTTATTGTCTATTGTCCTTAAGTTTATTTTTACCTGATATAAGTAGAACTACTACCTCTGCTTCTTTTTAGCTTATGTTTGTATATAATATGTTTTTCCATCATTTCACTTTTAGTCAATGTGTGTCTTTACCAGTAAGGTCAGCTTTTTCTTTGTTGCTGTTTGTAGGCAACATATTTTTGAGTCTTGTTTCATCATCATTTCAATCAGTGTATATAATCCATTTACTCAAGGTTATTATTGATAGGTAAAAACTTACTTCAGTCACTTCATAAATTAATTTGATTCATTTTTTTTTTTCTGAGAGGTTT
Source organism: Tupaia belangeri chinensis (assembly GCF_000334495.1). NCBI lineage: Eukaryota > Metazoa > Chordata > Mammalia > Scandentia > Tupaiidae > Tupaia > Tupaia belangeri. The sequence goes on along the minus strand of NW_006203813.1, from coordinate 1,992 downwards.
TTGCTATAGGGCATGTGCACTTGTCAGAAAGACAGAGAGAGACAGAGAGATAGAAAATGAGAAATCACCCCCCAGGGTGGATGGCCACGTCTCAACCCCTTCTCCATTCTCGTCTTGGGATCTTGGGCACACACACACGTCTGATGTGAGTTTAAGCTATCAGGTCTGGGACTCGAACCGTGGTTGACTACATGGGAGTCCAGCAACATAGTCATTACGCTAACTGCTGGTCCCAATTCATTAATCTTTTGTTTCTTCCTCCTTTTTTTCATCGTTCGCCTTTGTGATTTGTTGGATTTCTGTATTGATAAAGTTAGATTCCATTTTCTTTCTCTTTTGTATATCTACCTTGCCAGCCAATCTTATACTTTTATTTATTTTCATAATGATAGTTATTGCTCTTTTGATTATCACTGTATTTTTATATATTCAATAACTGTATATCATTATAGCTTCAAAATGAAATTTCTCAGCATAAGTACACTGGATATCAGTCCAGTTAAAGATATTATCATATGCATTAGGAGCAATTATTGTTCTTTCATTTCTAGATATAGAACCATCTTAAACATATCAGCACAATTTGCTCTGTACATTTCCATACACTTTCTATAATGCTTTGTCTCAAACTTTTGGAAATGATAGGTCTATGCCTTGCTTATTGATCTTTTCCACTGGATCAAACTCAAAATTTAAAATTTATATTTATAGTTTTATTTTTTTATCTCCTAAACTTGATTAGATGCTGCACTACTTGAAGCTTTTTAAAAAACTGCTTTCTCTTACTGTTTCTTCAATTCTCATGTTTTTGCCTAACTCTGCCTATGCATGTCTTATATTTTGTACCATCTATTAATTATTCTCTGAATATCAAAAATTCTGTATTCAACTTCATCTTCTTATAAAAACATGTTTCATGTATTTCTCTTTTTTCTCTATTTATTATAATTTATGATTTATATATAATTGTTACATGTCTTTTTAGGGTACAGAATGGTCTGTAAAAGATGTATTTCAGTGTTGGTGCATATGTATTTATAATTGTTATTTCTTTTTGAATTGAGCCTTTTAGTATAATATGGTCATGGTGTGAAATAAACTAATCAAGGATATAGACATATTTATCACCTTCAACATTTAAAATTATATAATGTTGCGAGCATTCAAAACCCACTCCAATTGTTATTTTGTAAGTATGTACCGAATTGTCTATGACATTCTTTACTGTGAGGTACAGTTCTAAAGAAAAACATATCAATTAAAAAATTAGCCAACAAATAATCCTGTAATTAGCAAAGGTAACTTTTTGAGAGGTTTTTGCTATAGGGCATGTGTGCTCACCAGAAAGACAGAGAGACAGCAAGCAAGAAATCACCCCCCAGGGAAGATGGCCACACCATCATCCCTTCTCCTCCATTCTCCTCTTGGGATCTTGGGCACACATGCATATGCAGTCGGCATGAGTTTAAGCCACTGGGTTTGAGACTTGAACC
>NW_006203813.1:0-324 GCF_000334495.1 Tupaia belangeri chinensis | reverse complement strand
TGTGGGAGATAAGAGTTTGTAATTTGAGAAAATCTGTGGCTATAAATCAGAGGTCCAGTTAGAGATAGGTAAAATTGTACATCACAATAACTCATTAAGAAGAGACAGAAAAAGAATTCTTTTTACTCACACAATCTGAGTTCTTGTAAGACTGCAGTACTGTACTGTGTGTATAAAGAAGTCCTTGAAAAAGAAAGATAAAACAAAATTAGAGAGAGATGTTTAAAAGTGAAGATATGGTAAAGCCAGTGATTTGGTGATCTATGGGCTATACAAAGTTCCTGATTTTAGCCGTTTAAAAAATGTATTCCAAAGAAAAACTCA
>NW_006203812.1:395612-397186 GCF_000334495.1 Tupaia belangeri chinensis | reverse complement strand
CTCTCTCTCTCTCTCTGTCTCTCTCCTTTCTATAGGGTGTTTTGCGCTCGCTAGAAAGACAGAGAGAGACAAAGAGACAGAAAAGGAGAAATCACCCCCCAGGGAAGATGGCCATACCGCAATCCCTTCTCCATTCTCCTCTCAGGATCTTGGGCATGCACACATACACGCTGGCATGAGTTTAAGCCACCGGGTCCAGGACTCGAACCACAATTGACTACATGGAAGTCCAGTGACATAGCCATTACGTCAACTGCTGGTCCCTTCTGTGTACTTTTTGATCCTTCAGAATCATTAAAATTTCTCAGCATAGGAGAGGAAGGGTCATTACTGCTGTTGGAGACTAGAGTTAAAAGGAATGAATTATAGGAGGGTCTGTGATCCTGAAATAGTAGAATTGATATGCAGACTAGTGGTAGAATAAAGAAACTGGGGAAGGAGAGATCTTGAAGACATCTAGAGAAAGAGAAATTGAAATAGTGAGAGGGCCAAGGTACCTTCTAGGAAAAGAGACGAGGCACAAAGAAAATAGCCTGTGAGATGATGAAGGCCTACATGAATAAGAACAAATATGACACTCACACTTTGCCACTTTCCCTCCCATGGATGTACAGATGGGCAAGAAGAAATCCTCTGGATATTTATTCTAAAACCTAGCACTAAAAGTAAAGAAGTGCATGAAGGGAACAGAAAGGAAGGCAGAAGGGCCTGGCCACTAGAGCAGAAATAGAAACATCTGAAACTTTCCACTGGAAAAACTTGGCACGATCAGACCCTCATGGGACCTTAAAGGAATCTCAGTTTAACTCTTATTGGCCTGTATAGTGTAAGGGTGTGGTGTGTTTGGAAGAGCTTAGCAGTCCCAGGAGAGAAACGTGACCATGAAAAGTTTTCCTATGTGGGAGTTGAGAATGGAATATTCTTCTTCTTCTTTTTGTAAACTATTTCATACTTGCTGGAAACTTGTGATCACAGTGAAACCTGTCTCTAGGTCTGCTGTTCACCTTGACCAAGTCCCATCCTATCCGTGATGATTTTACCTTCTTTTGAGTTTCCAGGGAGATGTATTTTTAAGGCCAGGCAATCATTTTTTATGGGTCTCTGCCTGGAATTTAAGTTTAGTGTTAGATTCCTTACAATAAGGACAGTTTATTGGCCAAAGTTAGTCCCAAGTCATTACCAATGTAACCATTTCAAACTGATGAACACAAGGGGCAATTGACCATGATTTTCCAGAACTCTGTCAGAGCTTGAGGCTCACCCAAAAGGAAGTGGGTGATGAAATACTGCTGGAACAATTTGGACCAGGGGGTTTTATGCCTGAAGGATTAGCTTGGGCCTCAAAATCTGCTCAAGCCAGAAAATAGAGGTTCAAGGGGGAGGATTTCAGGGGTCACATTCCTGAAAATATATTATGTCTCCTATCTACTGGTAGATGACTAAAATTACTTTAGAAAGGAACAAAGCTCCTTATTCCATAATCCTTCTTTGACTCTCCCAACCTTCCTAAAAGGGGCCATGGGCATAGTTACACAGAGGTGTTAGATCCTTTTTCAGAGCAGATTTTCTTAGCA
>NW_006203812.1:392057-395581 GCF_000334495.1 Tupaia belangeri chinensis | reverse complement strand
TGATGTGGAAGTGGCAGGCACTGGGAGGGCCCAGGAGGAGAGACTGGAAATGTAAAAGCCAAATTACTGACTTCATAGTTTTGCTAAGAATGACTGGTCCTATTGAAGTAGGAATTTTAGGAAAACTCATCCCAAGGTGATGGTAAGATTCTTCTTCAAGCAGCTTAACACTCTCAGCTTTCTGACATGTCAGCACTGTGCCTTTGGGAAGTACTCAAAGGGCTGCAGATATTTTGCATGCAAGTTATAGCATTTCTGACTTAGCAGTTCTTTTGACCTTCTTTGCAAACATGATGAATACTAGAATCTTTTTCTTTTGAAACTGCCAATTTCTGATTGGTCTGGTTTGATCAGATGTCCCCTTTCCAAATTATTAAACTATGTCCAATAATCCATAGATTATTTTTGAAAATCTATTTTGGGTGAATTCTCTTGTGCATAGTGGAGACATTGTTAGGGCTATACACAAAACCACTTTCTAATTACAGAGACACCTTGCCATTCCCTTTGAAGGAAAGAAAAGATTACAGCAAAGGACAACTGATCTTTAGCTTCAGGGTCTAGTGTGTGCTCAATCTCCTGGGATGCCATCCATCTGAGCTCTTCCTTTAGACGTGGCAGGGAGGATTTTCTGCTGTAGCTGGGCAGTGACCTTGCTTTGCAGCAAAACTTCATCACACAATCAAGGTGTAAGCTAAAAAGATGTCTGGAGTTTCTCCTTCTTGTCCAAGTGGATGCTACAATCACTTGCATTATTATCTTTCCAGGTTGTTTGACAAAAAAAAAAAAAAGTTTTGTAAATTATTATTGCCATTGAGCTGGAGTTGACTAACAACGAGAGGTAGAGGAATAGCAGATAACTGGTCACAAAGTTTTTGAGGGTGCCGGAGAAATTGGGGTGTGTTTGTAGCATTTTTACACTGTGTAGAGTGCTTGTGTGGATAAACATATGCTGAGAGCAGTGAGACTTAAGTACTCCTTTCCAAGTAAAACACTCTCAGTCTATGTGGCATGCCACTAATAGACTTTAAGCAGCCAGCGATGCAGAGGATACGCCATTGCCAAAAACCCATCATCAGCTCCCAGAGGATACCCAGCACTACTGCATCATCTCTTTTATTAACTTGTAAACAGCTCTGAACTGTTAGTTGAACTATAGTAGCAACAAGAAAAGGAGATGGAGGCAAATAGCCAGGAGAATATTAGGTTAAATACACAGTCATCACTAGCAATACTTCCTGTCCTTCTAGTAACCCTGCTTTTAAACTGGTGGAATGATTGGTTCAGAGATTAAATTGAGTTGAAGAATAAACTAAAGACAGAACATTCTAGATTTTAGCTCTTGAGGTAGATGATCCTGAAAAGTCTCACACACAGCTGAATCAAATCTCTGTATTAGTATTATAAACTGGGAAGTGTAAACATTTTAGAATAAAGAACTGGGTTAAAAAAATTGTTGTCATATTTCTATTGGAATAAAACAACACTATGATCACTTTGAAGGAATGCTCTGTAACACAGCAGCTATTTTTCACTTTTGAATTTCCTTTTCAAGTCTGTTTCCAAATGCATACATTTTTTAAAATAGCTACAATACAAATGAACATAGGCTGCATTCTGCTCTTTTCTCATAACATCATATCTAGAACATTGTCAGTGTCTCAACCTGTGTCATCACAGCCTTTTTTAAGTTTTCATTTGATTTTTTGTGATAGTTATCACAATTATGACTATTATAATTATTAGAAGGTTCTAATTATTGTAGAAAATTTGGAATGTACAGAAAAGTGTAAATCAGGAAAAGATCATCCATAATTTTACCACCCAAAGACATACTAAAAACATATTGACTTGTTTTTTTCGAGTCATTTTGCAATCAATATATTTTTCTTCGTGTAAATGAGATTATGTGTATACACTATTGTGTTTTGTTTTATTAATGTTAGTTAACAGGCTCTTTACTATACTCTTGAATGAATTACTATAAACATACTTTATGAGGATTGCATTTTTTCCCAATTTTTGGAAGTTCCCTAACATTAGATTGGTTAGATATTTCCCTAATACCAATGAGGTTGCAATAAATATTGCATTAGTTGGTATCATGTCAACTACTGTAACAAATAGACTACCTAAAATGTAATGGCTAAAATCAGAGAGACATTTATTTCTCTTTCAATGAATGGAATGAACTTCGAGTCAGGTAATGGTTCTATGTAATGCATTAATTCAATAATGTAGATTTTTTTCTGTCTTTTTCTGGCCCTGCTGAAAACTGTGTCACCTGAACATCCATGCTCAATCTCACATGGAAAGGAAATAGAGCAGAGCAGAGGTATGTCTACTTCTTAAGAGCACTGACTCAGGAGTGGTACATGCTTTTCTTTGCATTTCTTAGTCATACAGACACACACAAGCAGATGAAACTTGAAATGGTAGCATAGCTGGCCACTCATGTGCCTGGCACATCTACTACTGCAGAGAAGAGAAAAGAGATTTTGAGGCATAGCTACCAGTCTCTGCCACGAACATTTTTGTACACAAATATTCATTTGCATTTGATTGTTTTTTTCCCCCCAGAGGGCATATTCTTAGAAAGAGGGACTAAACATTACTTCTTTTAAACCACAACTGCTTCACTCTTGTCTCTTATTTTAATTCATCTAGTAGCTAACCTGAATATCCTAAATAGTTTCCTTCAAGCAGGATCTATCAGTTATGTATTTCCTGAGCACTGAGAACTTCTTTTGTGCCTTTACATATGAAAGGCAATGTCTCTAAGTATAGAATTTTTGGCCTACAAACTTTCCCTCTTAATACTTCCCAGCTATGATTCCATTGTATTCCAGCATTCAGTCATTCATTTAACAATTTTTTTTCTTATATTTCTTCCATGAGTTAAAGAAACAGAACAAGCACTTCCAACAGGGTCCTATCCATGCAATTCACTCTCCAGCTTCAGGTAGCCCTGGATCATGAGCACATACCCAGCGCACAGGAAGATCTCTGGATGTGAACCAAGAAACCTCCCATGTGGGTCAGCCTCATAGATCATTGCGTTTTACCACTGCCACCACAGTCTAGCTCCTAACAAATTTTTATTGTGCAACTGCATATGCCAAGGACTGCTATAATTGCTGAGAATATATCTGTGAACAAAAACAGGTAAAAAGCCCTCATAGAAAGACTAGTGGGCTAAACTGAGTTTTCTGTTTGCTCCTTAACCCTGAGTCATTCTCTGTCCGCTCTAGGCATTGAAAGACTGACTCCTGTAGACTACCTCTTCCAAGCTTCTGTGTTGACTGGTTTCTTTTTTTAACTTTTTTCCCCCTCCAATGGGTGGTACTGGCAGGAGGTTTGGAGAGCGGGAAAAGAGAGAAGCTGGGGTATGTCTTATCTGCTCCCTCCCTACTTCTGCATCTCATCTCTGACAATAACTCCATCATTCCAGAGATATAGCTTCTTTTTTTTTTTTCTGGAGAGGGTTTTGCTACAGGATGCGTGTGCTCACCCGAAAGACCAAG
>NW_006203812.1:386534-391336 GCF_000334495.1 Tupaia belangeri chinensis | reverse complement strand
AGATATAGCGTCTTTTTTTTTTTTCTGGAGAGGTTTTTGCTACAGGATGCGTGTGCTCACCAGAAAGACAAAGAGAGACAGAGAGACAGAAAGCGAGAAATCACCCCCCGGGGGGATAGCCATGCCACAATCCCTTCTCTTCCATTCTCCTCGGGATCTTGGGTACGCACGTACGTGTGTCTGGTGTGAGTTTAAGCCACCGGGTCTGGGAGTTGAACCGCTGTTAACTACATGGGAGTTCAGCGACATAGCCATTATGCTAACTGCTGGCCCCGAAATATAGCTTCTTCTAGGAGGTCTCTCTTCTACAGTTTCATTTCTCTTAGTGAAATGAGCTGAGGCTAACTGTTCTTTTCCATGATCTTGCCATAAGTGTAATAATCAGGGTCACAGTAGGAAAGAGATGGCATACTCAATTGGTTTAAGTAGGTATAGTTTAATAATTAGACTATTTACAGAGTTATGGGCAGAGTTAAAGAATCCATGAAGGATAATGAAGCACCCAAACATAGTAATAGCAGGAAGCTGTTACTATTGGTAGGCCTGAAAGCACAAGAGTAGGAGTGGTTACTAGAGACAGGGGGAACCTATATCTGTGGGAGAGGATCTGCTGATAGGTGCTGACATCAGTAGAAAAACATAATGATTATCCAAGGTATAGCCTTCCTGCAGAAGGGATTGAAGGGGAAATAATACCCTGACCTCCCACTTCCCCCTTCAGATCTCCAGCCTTTTTCTCCCACTTGCCAAATCCAACTGGAAACCATAAATCAATGAATGAAGCTCAAGTAATGCAGTCTGTGTAGGTCATATTCTCGGGGCACTGCTGGGAAGTCAGTAGGCAAATCTGGAGACTATTAAACAAAATGAGTAAATATGTATACAATGTTGCAGTTAAGTCTGAGATTTCTTCCTTTGACTTATTTTTTTCTTCTTTTTCTTTTCTTTTTTCTTTCTTTTTTTGTTTAGAGAGGTTTTTGCTATAGGGCGCGTGCATTCACCAGAAAGACAGAGAGAGACAGAGACAGAAAGCGAGAAATCACCCCCCAAGAGGGATCATGGGGGTCATGCCATGATCCCTTCTCCTCCATTCTCCTCTCGGGATCTTGGGCACGTACGCACATGTGCCCAGCGTGAGTTTAAGCCTCCGGGTCTAGGACTCAAACCACGGTTGATTACATGGGAGTCCAGCGACATATCCATTACGCTAACTGCTGGTCCCCCACTTATTTAGTTTTTAATTGACAAATAATAATCGAGTATATTTATGGGACGTACTAATGGTGTTTTGTTGTATGTATACAGTGTAGAATGATGAAATCGAGCTAACATACACAACTCATTTATCATTTTTTAAGGTAATAACATTTCAAATGTACTCTTTTAGCAATTTTGGAATATATATTATTATTAACTATGGCCCTCATACTGTGTGATAAATTACTAAAACTTATTCATTCTATCTAACATAAACTTGATACTCTTTGATCAACATCTTCCCTTGTTCCCTCTCTCCTCCCCAACCTCTGGTAACCAGCATTCTATTCTCTTTTTATATTTTACATATGAGTTACATTACTCAGTATTTGTCTTTCTGTGTCTGGCTTATTTCACTTAGAATAATGTCCTTCAAGTTCATTTATGTTGTTTCACATGACAGAAATTTATTTAAGGCTATATAGTGTATTGTTGCATATATATCAATACATACGCCAATTTTCTATCCATTCATATGTTAATGAACATAGACTGCTTCCACAGCTTGGATATTATGAATGGATGCTTAAATGAACATGGGAATGCAGATATCTCTTTGACATTGATATTGATGGGTATAGATACACAGCAAGGGGTGGGATTGCTGTATCATATGGTAATTCTATTTTTAGATTCGAGGCCCCGCCATACTGTTTTCTAAAATGTCTGTACTAATTTACATTCTCACCGAAAGTGTCCAAGTATTCCCTTTTCTCCACATTCCTGCCAGTACGTGTTATCTTTTATCTTTTTGGTAACAGACATTCTAACGAGTGTGAGGTAAAATTTCATTGTGGCACCAGCAGATGGCATAGTAGTTACATCGCTGGACTCCCACGTTGTCGATCCAAGCTCAAGTCCCCAACCCAGTGGCTTAAAACTCATACTCGGTACATGTGCTTGTGTGTCCAAAGTCCTGAGAGGAAAATGAAGGAGAAAGGACTGTGGTGTGGCCATCCCCTCTGGGGGGTGATTTCTTGTTTTCTGTCTCTCTGTCTCCGTTTCTCTGGTGAATGTATGCACCCTATAGCAAAAATCTCTTTAAAAACTTTTCATTGTGGTTTTAATTTGCATTTCCTTGATGATCAGCAATGTTAAGCATATGTCCATGTAATTGTTATTCATTTGTATATCTTCTCTATTTTAACATCTACTTCTTCCATGAGTGAAAAAGGCAGACAGAAAGGGAGAGAAAGAGAGCACCTCCAACAGGCTCTTTATACTGTGATCTAGATCTATTCATGGCTTTAGCCAGTTCCAGATCATGGGCCTGCTTATGCCCAGCATACTCAGAGAGGTCTCTAGATAGAAATCTGGAACCTTCCCATGTTGTTCAGCTTCTCAGAGCATCACATTTTACTGCTGTGTCACTGTTTGGTCCCCTGAATGTCTTCTTTTGAGAAATATCTGTTTGACTCTTTTGTCCTCTTTTTAATGAGGTTATTGGTTTTCTTGGTATTAAGTTGTTTGAGTCTCTTACATATTTTGGGAATTAGTCTCTTATCTGATATATGGTATACAACTATTTTCTCTTTCTGTATATAGTCGCTGCTATAAGTTTCCTTTGCTGTGGAGAGGCTTATTTTGTTAATGCAGTCCCATTTGTCTAATTTTTGTTTTCATTGCCTATCTTTTAGGGTCATATCCAAGACATCTTTGACCAGACCAATGTCATGGAGCTTTCCTCATGTTTGTTTCCAGTAGTTTTAGAGTTTCAAGTCTTATTTTTAAGTTTCTCACTAATTTTGACTTGATTTTGGTATATGGTGTGAGAGAAGGATGTGATATTATTCTTCTGCATGTGAATATTCAGTTCTCTCATTTATTAGAGACTGTCCATTCACAATTGCTTGTTCTTGGCACTTTGATGAAAATCAATTGAATATAAGTGCATGAGTGTGTTTTGGAGCTTTCTATCCTGTTCCATTCATCAATGTGTCCGTTTTTGTATCAGAATGCCCACTCTCACTACTTCTATTCATCATAGTACTAGAATTCCTAGCAAGAGGAATTAGGCAAGAAAAAGAAATAAAAGGCAGCCAAGGGGCTAGCAGATGGTGTGATGGTTAAGGCACTGGATTCCCACATGACCAATCACAGTCTGAGCCCCAGACCCAGCAGCTTGAAAAATCACACTGGGCATGTATGTGTGCATGCCAAGATCCTGAGAGGAGAAGGGATTGAAGTGTAACCATGATTTCTCACTTTCTCTCTCTCTGTCTCTGTTTGTCTCTCTCTCTCTGGTGAGCAAACACACCGTATGGCAAACAAACAAAAAATGAAAAAAAAAATGAAGGCAGCCAAATAGGAAAGGAAGAAGTGAAATTGTGTCCATTTGTTCATGTGATTTTACACATAGGAAATCTCAAAGACTTCACACTTATACACAAAAAGATTAACGCAGCTAGAATAAATAAATTCAGTAAAGTTTCATGTCATAAAATCAACATGCAAAAAACAGTAGCATTTATACACACTAACAATAAACTATCTGAAAAAGAAATTAACAGTTGGGACCAGCAGTTAGCGTAATGGCTATGTTGCTGGACTCCCATGTAGTCAACCATGGTTCGCGTCCCGGACCCAGTGGCTTAAACTCACGCCGGGCGCGTGTGCGTGCATGCCCAAGATCCCGAGAGGAGAATGGAGAAGAAGGGATTGCGGCATGGCCATCCCCCCTGGGTGGTGATTTCTCGCTTTCTGTCTCTCTCTCTCTGTCTGGCGAGCGCACGCGCCTAGCAAAAATCTCTCCAAAAAAAAAAAAATAATAATAGCATAAAAAAATACTCAGTAGTAAATTCAATCAAGGAGGTGAAAGATCTATTCACCAAAAATTGTGAAATACTGATGAAAGATGTTGAAAATGGCATAAATAGAATGGTCTCCTGTGTTCATAGACTAGAATAACTAAGGTTGTTAAAATAGTCATACTACCCAAAGAGATCTGCAGACTCAGTGCAATCTCTATAAAGAGCCTGGTATCATTTTTCACAGAAATAGAAAAAGCAATCCTAAAATTTGTATGGAATCACAAGGATTCTGAATAGCCCAAGCAATCCAGAGCAAAAGGAACAAAGCTGGAGGTATCACACCACCTGCTTTTAAACATTTATTACAAAGGTGTAGTAACAAAAACAGCATGGTACTGAGATGAATTGCCTTGAAAAGAACCCATTTCCTGCTTTGCTCTTTCTGGAGTTTAGTTCCTCTTAAAATTAAAACTGTTGCCAAGATTTTGCTATTTTGAAGTGAAAGTTACTCAGATGCAGGAACCCTTTCAATATTCAGAACCGATTTTGGGGGTTTTTTATTAGTTCACTCTGATGGGCAGTTAGATAGGCATATCCACATTTGGAGAGCTTTAAAGAATACTGATTTGAATTAGAGCATGAACTGGAGCCTGTGGCCAGAGATCAGGAAACTGGAAAATACGTGGGAGCAGAATGTCTCTGATATCTGGTGTAACTGTAGCAATTGTGAACAATTCTAAACATTTAAGGGCCTAGGATTTTCGTAAATGCTTTTTAGGTTTTTTTTTTTTTTTT